>NW_026880206.1:0-30071 GCF_032173495.1 Musca vetustissima
TATTCTTAAAAAACTCCACGCCTTGTATTTGTCCCTTAAAAATATTTTTTAAAAACCCCACATCTTGTATTTGTCCCTTAAAAATATTCTTTAAAAATGCCACGCCTTGTATTTGTTCCTTAAAAATATTCTTTAAAAACTCCACGCCTTGTATTGGTGCCTGAAAATTATTCTTTATAAAATCCACACCCTGTATTGGTCCCCGGAAAATATTCTTTATAAAATCCCTATACAAATATTCTTTAAAAAAATCCAAAATACCCCTTTTTAAACCTCATTATATTAAAAATTAAGAAATATGTGGTACTTACTCGTTCCCATTGCGATAAATGTGCCGAATAGAATGAACAACATATTCGAAAAACTAATATGCACATCAAAACCGCATATATCTCAAAGCAAATAAATAATGAAATCATTCATTTACTAAGAAAACAAAAATATTTGTGCATTTGTTGTTAGTCAAAAACAAATCTATTATTTTTAGCAGCAGTCTGTCCATTGTTCGCATGTTATTGCTTTCAGGGGAATTCCAAATACATCACCGACAAAGTATCACAAAATTACTTAAAAGAAAGCAAGACAGTAGTATTTTTCAAGTTGTTTTATCCGATTTATTGTATTTTGGAAATTCGTATTTTTTTTAAATATTTTTATCACAAAGTAAAATTTTTATATTAAATTTTTCAAAACTTAACAACAGTGCCTTGGAAAATTGGTATAAAGTCCTCATTAATAATTGCATAATAGAATGGGTGGTTGGCTGTAAAGAAAGCGGGTAGCGATCGAGCAGTTGCAACAATACCTAGAAATAAATAATAAAATATATTTATATTAATAAACAAATTAATTATATTTTTATTTAATTTCCACTTACTTGTTGCACCACTTGCTTCGGTACCATATTCTGTGACCGATATAAAAGCCTTATGTACCGCACTTGAGATATACAAGGGTTCCGGGGATTTCTTCATTTTTGTGAAATCGGCGCGGCCAAACATTTGTTTCATACCCATCTGTAAACAAGATATGTTGTATTAACAAATTCACTTCCCATTTATGTTTAACTCACATTCATTAACGGCTCCAGTAAATTAATTTCGAACTCTGCCTCAAATTTCGGCATTAACACCTCAACATGTTGTTTGGAAAGACGTGATTGCAGCGACTTTAGCGATACCGTTCTCAACTTCTCCTCCAACGAGTTCAAACCCGTCTTTGCGTTTGGTAATAAAATAATCATTGACAAATCGGAATTTTTATACGGCATGCGTACAACGCTACAATCCAAATCCATTAATTCAGCATAATCAAAATAATCCTCTGCCACCATCATTGGTACCTTAACACTTGTCTTATCATCAACGAAAAAATCTTGATCACTTGTATATTCCTCATCGAAATGCGTCCGCCATTCACCCTTAAAATGTATGGCACTAACCAACACCAAGTGGGTATCAATACCCAAAACAGATGGTGAGATTAGATTATGGATTTTATTATCAGTTTTCGATTCAACCCATTTATTAATGAGGTCTGCTGCCTCTTTGGTATGTTCAAAATCAACAAATTCCGGCGAGGAGAAGAATTTTTCCGTAAGAGCATTTTTGAAATCATCCTGCAGTAGAGTGTGTTCCTTTACATAGACTTTATTGGCAATTTTCAGCATTTTGCCATCTTCATATTTTGCCAATAGGGTGTGATAATTTTCAGCAATATCTTCGGGTTTTTGTCCTGTGAATTTTAGGCCTTGATCCATTTCAGTGGCCGTTTGACCATTGGCACCCATTCGTGTCATGGCCAGGCAACTATGTATGGAGAATGGTGAATAAATGATGTTTGTCTGACTATTTGTCTTAAATAATTCACTGAAAAGTTGTTGGCTAAAGCCACGTAGGCTTGATTTGAATTCCACATCGCCTGCACAGGTGACAGAATAAACGGTGAGTAGGAGCAGAGCAGTTGTTGAAAGGACACGGGATATTTTGACTGGAAATAAAACCAGAAATAAATAAAATTTTTTTTATAGAAAAACTAAATTTGTTAAAGATATATATTTTTCAACACTAAATCTAAGCGAGATTATTATGCCCGAATGCTTAAATTTGTTAAAAAATGGTTTCCACAAAATATCCTAATCAGCGAGAATTTGTCAAAGAATATTTTTCGAGGATTCAATACAAGCGTGGATTAGTTAAATAATATTTTTTCAAGGGCCAATAAAGGTGGGGACTTTTTAAGGAATATTTTTCCAGGTTCTAATACAAGGCGTGGATTTTTTGAAGAATATTTTTCATTAATAAATAACGTCGATCTTTTTAAGGTCTCTTTATACCCTTCACCACACTGTGGTACAGGGTATTATGTCTTTGTGCATATGTTTGTAACAGGCAAAAATAATCGAGATAGACCCATGGTTCCTTTTGAGAATATGCATAGAATCACTTTCTGAGTCGATTTACGCATGTCCGTCTGTCTGTCCGTCCGTCTGTCCATGTTAAATTGTAAACAAAGTACAGGTCGCATTTATGATCCGAATTGAACGAAATTTGGCACAGGTCACTTAATTGGCCCAAGGACGAACCCTATTAAAATTGGAGAAAATCGGTCCACGTTTAGGCATAGCTCCCATATTTCGGTATTTTGAGGTTCTTGAGCGCGTTTTTTAACTGAATTCGCTGAAATTTGGTACTTTTAGTTCTTATTGGGTAGCAAATCTCCCTACCAAAAATTATAAATAAAGGTACATATTTTCGGATAGCCCCCATATAAGGGTACCCCCAATTTTCGGTATTTTGATGTTCTTGAGCGCGTTTTTTAACTGAATTCGCTGCAATTTGGTACTTTGAGTTATTATTGGGTAGCAAATCTTCCTACCAAAAATTATAAATAAAGGTCAATTTTTTCGGATAGCCCCCATATAAGTGTACCCCCAATTTTCGGTATTTTGGGGGTTTTGATCGCATTTTTCGACCGAATTCGCTGCAATTTGGTACTTTGACTTCTTATTGGGTAGCAAATCTCCCTACCAAAAATTATAAATAAAGGTCCAGTTTTTCGGAGAGCCCCCATATAAGGGTACCCCCAATTTTCGGTATTTTCGGGTTCTTGGGCTCGTTTTATAACCTAATTCTCTGAAATTTTGTACATTGGGTTCTTATTGGGTGCCAAATTACTCCAAAATTATAAATATAGGTCCAGTTTTTCTGGTAGTCCCCATATAACTGTAACCCCAAATTTTTGGTATTTTGGGGGCTCTGATCGTATTTTTCGACCGAATTGACTGTAATTTAGTACGTCCAGTTCTTATTAGGTAGCAAATCTATCCACTATAAATTATAAATATTGGTCAATTTTTTCTGGTAGCCCCCCAATTTTCGGTATTTTGAGGTTCTTGAACCAAATTCTTTTTATACCCTTCACCACACTGTGGTACAGGGTATTATGTCTTTGTGCATATGTTTGTAACAGGCAAAAGGAAACGAGATAGATACATGGTTCCTTTCGAGAATATGCATAGAATCACTTTTTGAGTCGATTTATGCACGAAATTTGGCACAGCGTAACAAATTAGGTCTAGAATGATGTGTATTAAGTTTCCTGAAAATCGGTTCAGATTTATTTATAGCTCCCATATATATTTTCGTCCGATTTAATGTAAATGGTGCACAAAAGTCCCTATATATCTTTCGATTTGCACGAAATTTGGCACAGCGTAATGAATTATCTCTAGAATGATGTGTGTTAAGTTTCCTGCAAATCGGTTCAAATTTAGATATAGAACTCATATATATTTTCGTCCGATTTAAGTTAAATTGTGCACAAAAGTCCCTATATATCTCTCGATTTGCACTAAATTTGGTTTAGCGTAATGAATTAGGTCTAGAATTATGTGTGTTAAGTTTCCTGAAAATCGGTTCGAATTTAGATATAGCTCCCATATATTTTCGTCCGATTTAATGTAAATGGTGCACCAAAGTCCCTTAATATTTTTCGGTGTGCACTAAATTTGGCACAGCGTAATGAATTAGGCCTAGATGTGTGTTAAGTTTCCTGAAATCGGTTCAGATTTAGATATAGCTTCTTTATCTGACCAAATGAACAATTTAGTATCGATTGCAGAATGGCGTGTTTATGGTTCCAATTTCATTTTACTGGTCCTTTAAAAATGGTCCTTCAAAGTGGTGAAGGGTATCATATAGTCGGCCCCGTCCGACTTTACTACTTTCCTTACTGGTTTTTAAATATATTTTCAGGGACTAGTACAAGTTGTGGATTTTTCAAATAATGTTTTTTTTTTTGAGGGACTTAAATAGGCGTGGATTTTCTTAATAATTATTTTAATAATTTTAATGGGCCAATATAGGCGTGTATTTATTATAGAATATTTTTCAAGGGCCAATATAGGCGTAGATTGTCTTAAATAATATTTTTAATGGGCCAATATAGGCGTGGATTTAAAAAAGAATAGTTTCCATGGGTCAATATAGGCCTGGATTTATAAAAGAATATTTCTCAAGGGCCAATATAGGTCTGGATTTATAAAATAATATTTTTCAAAGTCCAATATAGGCTTGGATTTATAAAAGAATATTTTTCAAGGGCCATTATAGGCATGTATTTATAAAAGACAAATTTTCAAGGGCCAATATAGGCCTGGATTTATAAAAGAATATTTTGCAATCGCCAATATAGGCGTGGATTTATAAAAGACAAATTTTCAAGGGCCAATATAGGCCTGGATTTATAAAAGACAAATTTTCAAGGGCCAATATAGGCCTGGATTTATAAAAGACAAATTTTCAAGGGCCAATATAGGCCTGGATTTATAAAAGAATATTTATCAAGGGCCAATATAGGCTTTGATTTTTAAGATAATACTTTTCAAGGGCCAATAAAGGCGTGGATTTAAAAAGAATATTTTTCAAGGGCCAATATAGGCGTGGATTTATAAAAGACAAATTTTCAAGGGCCAATATAGGCCTGGATTTATAAAAACATACTTTTTGGTGTTTAAAAAAAAAAAATATTTTGTCAGGTTAGGCATGGATGTTTTAAAGAATATTTTTTCAGGAACTAATACGAAGCATGGATTTTTAAAGAATATTTTTTCAGGAACTAATTTTTTCAAAAATAATATAAGACACGGATTTTTTAAAAAAAAAAATTCAGGGTCTATTTGAGGCATCATGTCGTGATTTTTTAAATACCATTTTTCAAAGGCCAATATAGGTGCGGATTTTTCAAAAAAATATTTTTCAAGGATCGCGACAAGCCTTAATTTTTTATTTTTAAAGATCTTATGTAACCATGGATCCTTATAAAGAATATTTTTTTTATAAATTCAGACAATCGTTGTTTTTTTGAAGAATATTTTTCAAGAACGTAGGCAAGTCTGGATTTTATGAAGAATATTTTTTCAGGGAGTAATACAGGAACATGTAGCACCAAAAGGCTGAGATTTTTTGAAAAATTACGTTTTGGCAGGATCGAACGTTTTTGAACTTTTAGTCAGGTTTAGATAATGGTTTTTGGTTTGTATTATTTGATAAAGTTGGAAATAATTCGACATTGGCATTGGCATATTATTAAAAATTTTGGCATAAAATCAGTGGACTGCTCCCCAACTAATTTTATTTTTGATTCATCGTGAATGAGTTATGGTTTTTGTTTTCACTTTTTTCAACTAAGTCGTATTATTAAATTACTTCATAAACACGTTCATGACCTTACAATTAGTATATTACTTCGATACGATTAGAAACACAAAACGACAACAACAATAACAACAAAAAATACTATTCACCATTTAGCCCCATTCTGTTTTGAAGCGATGCGAGATTTTCTCACTGGACGTGTTTAAATAGCAAATGTTTTCTTAGCACTGATTTTGATTATCAATCAAAGCTAGAAATAAAGTGTCATTACTTAGCGAATTGTTGTTGTCGATTTATCAATTTTTGTTTTTGTAGATGAAATGGAAATAACAAAACCGCAAAGCTTGTACAGTGGTTCAACAATAATAGCATAATGAATACAATGCATTTAAATATTGATTTGTTATCTAGCAAAGGTCTCACACTGTGCCCGAAGAGCGAACTTCGATGCGATTTCGTGTTTGCTGAAATATTTGCAATGTTAATGTTTGGGATTTGGATTTGAGAAGAGACGCCAAAAATGTATTTAGTTTGAGAACATAAATATATATTCAGGGACTAATAAAAACTAGTTAGGAAAGTAGCAAAGTCGGACTGAGCCGACTATATAATACCCTTCATCACTTTGGGTATATTCTAAATATGCCTCCTAACAGACTCCAACTTTTCGAAAGAACATTTGCATCAAATTGAACGAACTTGAATATAAGATCTTTATGCCTTTCTGGAACCTATGCTAAATTTCATTTCATTGAACCGAGAGCTTTATCTAAATTTGGAACAAATTTCACGAAGCTTATCGCACATCACTCTACACTATGACAAATTTCGTGCAAATCGAAAGATATATAGGGACTTTGGTGTAGCATTTACATAAAATCGGATGAAAATATATATGGGTGCTATATCTAAATCTGAACCGATTTCCACGAAACTTATCACATATCATTCTAGACTTAATTCAGTACGCTGTGCCAAATTTCGTGCAAATCGAATGATATATAGAGACATTGGTGCACAATTTACTTTAAATTGGATGCAGATATATATGGGACCTATATCTAACTCTGAGCCGATTTTCACTAAACTTCGCACACATCATTCTAGACTCAATTCAGTACGCTATGCCAAATTTCGTGCAAATCGAAAGATATATAGGGACATTGGTCCACCATTTACTTTAAATCGGACGAAAATATATATGAGAGCTATATCAAAATCTGGACCGATTTTCACGAAACTTAGCACACATCATTCTAGACTTAATTCAGTAAGCTGTGCCAAATTTCGTGCAAATCGAATGATATATAGGGGCATTGGTGCACCATTTACTGAAAATCGGACGAAACTATATATGGGAGCTATATCTAAATCTGAACCGATTTCAACAGGGTTCGTCCTTGGACAAAATAAATGACCAACTTTCATCCAATTCGGGTCATAAATGCGACCTGTAATTTGTTTACAATTTAACATGGACACAACAATTTAACATGGACACACTTCACCACAGTGTGGTGAAGAGTATAAATAATATTTCTTCGGAGACTAATAATTTTAGGGTCTAGTACAAGGCGTGTATTAAAAAAATATATATTTTATATAATATAATAATGCGATGAGCGAATTTAAAAAATATATATATATTATTTAGGCGCTAATACAGGACATGGATTTTTTATAGAATATTTTTTCAGGGACTAATATAAGGCGTGGATTTTGTAAAGAATATTTTCAGAGACTAATACAAGGCTTTTTTTAAATAATGTTTTTTAGGGACTAATAAAAGACTTTTTTAAATGAAATATGCACTGTATTAATTATATACATTTCCCCTTTGACCCACAGTAAAACACTGATTATTAAAAAAATCCGAATGCATCCCAAACAAGCTTTATTCCGAATCATTTGTTTATTATTATAATTGTTTATACATTTAAACACGTATCAAATATTTACATTGACATTCCGGCAAAAGTTCCCTCGAATATCGGCTCAAATTGAGAATTAACTATAGCATAGTAAAATGTACGATCTGCTTCAAATATCTCGTATTGACGGTGCATGGTATTAGCGACTATATAAATAGAAGTGAAGAAAATAAAATATTATTGTAAATATAATTATTAAGAAAATATGATGTTTAAGAATATACTTACAGTCATAGGGTACAACTTTCTCAACCGATTCATTTATTTCAATCGAAGCTTGATGGATGACATCGTTAAAGTGAATGGCTTGATTTTGTTCAATCATTTTATCGAAGCGAGCTGAGGTAAAGAACTTCGTCATACCCATCTGAAATTGAAGGAGAATATATTGTTACATGACGAACAATTATTTAAGGTAACGCAACCCTATATAGTTTCGTCCGATATAAGGTAAATGGTGCACAAAACACCCAGTATTTGTTTCGATTGAAATAAAATTTTGCCCAGCGTACTGAACTAAGTCCATATTGATATATACGAAGTTATATAGCTCCCATATATATTTTTTTACCGATTTTTGGTAAATGGTTCCCCAAACACACAATATTTTACCGATTCAAACAAAATTTTGCACAGCGTACTGAACTAGGTTTATATATAACACCCATATATAGTTTCGTCCGATTTTTGGTAATGGTGCACAAAACTTCCAATTTTTGTCCGATCGCTACAAATATTGAAATATTCGAAGTTTTGTGGAAATCGGTTCAGATTTAGATATAGCTCCGTCCGAAATTATCTAAATGGTGCACCAAACATCCGAGGATTTTCCGATTCAGATTTAGATACCTCGTACATATAGTTCCGTCAGATTTTATGTAAATGGTGCACCAAAGAGCCTATGTTTATGAAATTGAGGACAGCGCATTGTACTGCAGCATAACGTGGTATACTCCACGGTTGCCCAATTATATCCATATTTACATACAGCTACACATACATTATTTTGTCTCGATTTCACGGTACACCAGAAAATCCGAATTGGATGGTACACCACAGAATCTGATTGACTGATATGCGTTTTTTATGGTTTATATATCTATGTAGATCACACATTTAGTTTCGCCCGATTTTATTTCAATGTTCCTCTAAAGATTATATGTCTGTTCTATCTACAGGATATGGTATATATAATCATCTCTTGTATGTATCTAAAGTGGCGAAGGGTATCATATAGTCGGCCCCGTCCGACCTTTGAACTTTTTTTTACTGTTTTTTTATGGAAACAATACTCAGAAGGAGGGACCATTTTCTCTATAAACTCAGAACCTAATGCTCAGAACCTAATTTTTCCATAATGAATTTTCCGATACAGAATCCAATTTCTACTAATACTTATCTTCGGTTCCCGTGGATCAGGAAAAAATTGGAGGATTAAAATGAAAAGGGAGAACAATTTTTTACAAAAAAAAGACCTGAAAAACTGATGACATATTTTTCAAAATAAATTAAATCTCAAAAGATTCTGCTTGAAACACCTGCAAATATTCCCCACAGACCTATAAAATATGCATGTGCTAAGGCCTTGAATCTGAAATTATTTGTTTTGGGTCTGTTTCAAATTTCAACATCTGCTATGGTCCTAATTCAAAATTTCCAGATTTTAATATTAGCTCATATCTAAACATATGCTGTATTGATAATTCCAAAACTTACCTTCTTTAAAAAATATTTCAAATTCATTTGAAATTGTGCTTTAAATTTGGGTAAAATAATATACCCTTCAGCTTCTGTGAATTTCCTCTTCAAGGATCTTAAATCGAAATCAATTTCCTGTATAATTCTCATAAATCTTTTCATTGGCATTCTATCGGCTGGCTTTATAACAATTAATGATAAATCCGAATCTCTATACGGTATACGAATAGCTGTTGATAAAAGGTCTTTGGTTAGCATGGCATATTCGAATTTTCCCTTATATTTCATCATGGGAATATTTATTCGGCTTGTGGCATTTAGACGAAATGGTTTTTCTTCTATTCCCTCGGCGGGTAGGGGTAAAGCAAAATCCCCATTAAAGTGTGCCGTACTTAGCAGTAATGCTTCTGGATTGTGGCCCAAATCTTGAGGTTGCAATACATTTTTAATAGTGTAATTTGTATTTTTGCCAATGGTTTCATTTATGACTTCCATTGCTTGATTGAGTTGAAAAAAGTCCACCAAAAGTCGAGTTGAATAAAATTGTCCGGTGACAATTTGTAAAAAATTGTCTTTCAGTCGAAATTTGTGATTAAGGCAAATTATGTTTGCAATTTTTAAATTAGTTTCGCTTTTAAAATTCGCCAGCAAAGATCCATATTTTTCCAATATTTCAGATTCCGTTTCATATTGCCGCAAGGTTTGTTCTATTTCATCAGCCGTCTCGCCACCAGTTCCCATTAGGACCATTGATAGAGCTGAACGCAAGGCAAAGGGAGATATCAGTGTATTTTGATTTTCATTTGTTGTAAATACTTCATGAAGTAGTTGACGATTGAAACTGCCCAATCTGTAGTTTATTTCTGGTTTTGCCGATCTCGCTGGCGATGAGCATGCCAGTAAAACGACAAGAATTACGTGGGGAAATATCTTAACTGAAATGAATTAAATTGAAAAATTATTAGTAAATTAAATAATTCAATATATATATATATATATACGAGATCTGATACATACATATATTTTGGGTTTTATAATAAAAACATGTAATAAAGAGCTGTGAAATGTTGCACACATATTGTTACTCCCCCAAGGATGTTTGGTACTGAAAATTCGGTAGTTTGAAGCTTTTAGGCACGTTTTCAACCTAATCAGCTGATTAGTATTTCGGGTTCTTTTCCTACTAAAAATTATCAGTATTGGTCCACTTTATAGAGTAGCCCCAAATTTTGGTATATGGAAACTTTTGGGTATAGGCTCATACAACGCTACATCGCAAATGTCGGTATTTTGGAGAATTTGGGTCAAAAAATTTGTTGATTTAATTCGAATCTACAGTAATTCAAGAAGGTCCCTACAAAATTTCAAGTGAAAATCTCAAGAACTGTTGAAGATATAGCCGATTTAATGTGTCAGCATCAAGTGACGGCTAAAGGGCTTCTCAAACTTTAAACACGTTTTTCTCTTTTGTGAATGGCGGGCACGATAACTCAAAAACTAATGACCCAATCGATTCCAAATTTTTACTCGTTTCTCTGTGAGTGTATAGCTATCGTATGACCTAGGATAAAGTCAATAGGTGAAGATCTTCCTTATTTTTTAACTTGGTTTTTGGTAAAAAATCGGCGATTTTCCAAAACTATTTTTTTAAAGGTCCGCCATTTTGTTAATTTTAGAGCGAAGTCAATAAGTCGAGAGACAGACATGTGCTCTTTCTAACACCGTTGGAATTTTCGGATTCCGATGTTCCAGTGAGGAGTTATCATGCCCGCCAT
This sequence comes from Musca vetustissima, assembly GCF_032173495.1. Lineage (NCBI taxonomy): Eukaryota > Metazoa > Arthropoda > Insecta > Diptera > Muscidae > Musca > Musca vetustissima. Next base: position 11,062 of record NW_026880206.1, read on the forward strand.
CAAAAGTAAGGACTTTTCTTTAATCACAACAACAAAACAATAACAAAAATTGTTTGTAAATTATTTTTCTTCTCTTTTAAATCTTCAAGTATATATGTGCAAAGTTACAAACATTATCAAGCATTGGCATTGATTTACTAGCCCATTGACAATCTTGAAAAATTAAAATCGTGAATGAGGGGGGTTCCCTTAAACCAAATTGACTGCAATTTTATATTCTGGATTATCATTGAGTAGAACATCTCCCTATCACAAACCAGTGAGCAATATAGTCAGACGAGGCCGACCATATGATACCCTACACAATTGCCACATGACTGTAACTTTCTGCAGATCTATATTTAGTGCTTGGACAATATTTTGCGATACTTGCTTTGAAGTCAACAACTCGTCTATATATCCCAGGCATATTCTCCGAATATTGTTTTCAGGGATGAGCACATGCATTTTTTTTGTAATTTTATGCAGATATATCTCGGTTGATTTGACCATAACCGGAAGTTCATGTAAAATTTCATAGCGATCAGCCTGACATTTGCGCCCTCTACACACTCTCAACCACTGATCTTGCATATTATGTCAACATATAAGGTATATTTCCATCAGGAGTATATATATTTATATATACGCCATAGAATTCTAATTCTTTAATTTTTCACACAAAAGTTTGGGTCCATTTGACCCGCTAAATATTTATCGTAATCATAAACATTCGCGGTGTTCGGGTCATAATTTTAGACTCTGGAGCGACCAGAAAAACGTACAAAAATATAGATGTTGGTCCAATGATTTCGTGTTTATAAATTATAATGGACAGACGAACGCATGGATACACAAGTATAAATCTACTCTATTGAGAATATTCATAGAATTACTTCTTGAGCCGATTTCTGCATGTCCGCCAGACCGTCCGTCCCTTTGTTCATGTTAAATTGTAAACAAAGAACAGGTCGATCCGAATCGGATGAAATTTGGCAAAGGTCACTAATTTGGACAAAGGACGTACCCAATGAGAATTGGAGAAAATCGGATCAGATTAAGATATTGCTCCCACATATATTTTCGTCCGATTTTATGTAAATCGTGCACCAAACTCTCAAGATTTGTTCGATTGAGACAAAATTTTGAACAGCGTACTGAATTAGGTACAGATTAATGTATGCTAAGTTTTGTTGAAATCCGTACAGATTTAAATATAGCTTACATATATATCTTCGTCCGACTTAATGTAAATGGTGCACCAAAACTCCGATATATCTTTCGATGTGCACGAAATTTGGCACAGCGTACTGAATTGAGTCCATAATGATGTGTGCTACGTTTCGTGAGAATCGGTTCAGATTTAGATATAGCTCCCATATATATTTTCGTCCGAATTAATTTTGATTTGCACGAAATTTGGCATACTGTACTGAATTGAGTCTAGAATGGGGTCTATCAAGCTTCGTGAAAATTGGTTCAGATTAAGATATAGCTCCCATATATATTTTATGTATGATGGACCAAAACCCCTATATATCTAAATTTTGAAAAGTGCGACCTACCGAATAGCGTGTATTGTCCCATTGTACGCAAACGACCCTAAACTTGCCCAAATGAAATGACATTTAGCATAGATTCCGGAAAGATAAAGATCACTTATTTAAGTTCGTTCAATCTTATGTCAATGTATTTTCGAGAGGCGATGTCTGTCAGGAGACATATGTAGAATATATCCAAAGTGGAGAAGGGTATCATATAGTCGGCCCAGTTCGACTTCACTACCCTACTGGTTTTTGCATGTTAAAGTCCCTGTCTCAATTTTCCAAGTATGTAATTTGAACATTATGTTTTCAGGCCATGACAACTTGCTATCACACAATACACGGACATAGTCCCTCCATCTGGTGGAGAGTATAAAAAGTCTGGCCCGGCCAAACTTACCGACGTTTTTACTTGGAAAAATGAACTAAATAAAAATGTTGAAATTCGTGGAAATTTGAAATTGATCTTATGTATTTCCATAAATGGAATGATGTTAATGTCTTCAATGTATAAATAATGATTTGAAGGTGCTTTTTATTTATACTTACCACTGAGTTCCATATTTTTATATTTATTTGTTTATTTGCCAAACTGTATTAATGTTTAAAGGTGCAATCTATAACTGAATAATATTTTAACAAATGTTGTTTATTTATATTGCAAAATGTTTTTGTCATTTAGACAAAGGTTAGAAATTATTTAGCATGAAGAACAACGCAATACATATTTATGTATTTAAATAAGAGCAAAAACAACCTAGTGAAGACGAATAAGGCGAATGCGTAGAATATAAACGCATAACAAATATAAATTCATCTTGTAGACACTTCTTAGGAATTGTCACAGATGGCATTTTCTGATAATGACGAATGCATGACGGAATTTTGAATTTATGTTAAATATTGGAGGCATTGATAGACAGTCAGAATTAAAATATAAACAATTTGTCCGAGAATGTTATTATAGAAAAACAAGTAAAAAATTATACACTACCCATGCCGGTCTATATGATAACCACTATTTGTTATTAGATTATGTTCCTGAATAGGATAAATAAAATTCAAATATTTCAGTAAAAAGCAATATAAAACATCCTTATTTTCAATTTTAAATCTAATACATGGTACAATTATAAAAGGTAACAGCAAATCCCAGCTGATTTGATTCCAACGTAATACTAGTGTCAATATGAATTTGACAAATTATGTTTTTAAAAATCACCCAACAGGAAAATTGGGAACACATACAATTTGAAATTGTTCTTTATTAATGTGCTCCGTATTCAATTTACTCAATCTGCCTGCTGGGAAAGTTTGAGGAAGCAAATCTTTCTTGAAGGAATAACTCGCTATTCCCAGCATTGTCATATGTGTTACCCATATATATGGCAATGGCTCAATTAAAGGAAAGATGTGGAAGCGATAGAAATATAAATTTGATAGATTTTCATTCATGTTATTCAATTTTTATTTTGAGGATTCGAAAATATTCCATTTTCAAAATAAAAATAATTTGATGATAATTTGTTTGTTTGTTTACATTTTTCTGTCAAATGAGTTGACACTAGTAGAACTTACAACAACAAATTTCCATGTGGTTGTTGTATAGTTTTTTGTACAACAACACTTGCTGTTACCTTTTATAATTATACCATGAATCTAATACGACATTTGCATTAAAACTTTTTACCGGGTTAACCTACTCTATGAGGATTTATTTGACATGCGTACAATGGAATTGACAATTGAAAACCACTGTGTTAACGGAATCCGGTATAATGTAAACGTACTATAAACAATTGAAATAATGTAGATATTATAAAAATGCAGTATGTAAAGCATTTGTGCTTAGTATTTATTTAAAATTTAAGTGTTTGTGCTGCTGTGGTATTGAATGTTAGTATAATAAGCCCTTTAAACTCCCACGAATGTCCCCTCAAAAAATGGTATAAAATCTTCATTGATGATGGCATAATAAAATGGACGATTAACCTTGAAATCAAAGACCGGCAAAGATGAACGCAGATATGCATCGGCAGCTATGAAAAAAAAAATAATAATTATTTATTGTTTTTAGTTTAAAAGTTATTATAAATACCTGCAACTGCTGCAGCTTTTGTTCCCTCCTCATTAATTTCAATCGATGCTTGGTGGATTACTTCGGACAGTGCCAAGGGTCCTGGTGATTTTAACATCTTACCAAAATTGCGACTGGAGAACATTTTAGCCATGCCCATCTATAATTTGAAATAAGTTGATTGCTTTCAAATAATTAACAAAATTCTGTACGAAAAGAAATTATATCGAACAAGATCGTCCATTTGCTATAATGCACCAATTTTGTATGTGCTGGAGTAACTGTTAGAATGCATATCATAATTAAACCAGTGAGCGGAGCAGTATAGTCGGACGGGGCCGACCATACGATACCCTACACAACTATCACGGAAATCTAACTTTCTGCGGATTTTTATTCAGAGCCTGACAATATTTCGTGACAGTTGCACCTCTTGGCCGATTTGAGGCCAACAGTACTATTTCCTTACATTAACTTATTCTCCGAATATTACTAATATTCAGTACAGTCCTTCTAATAACTTGTCCAGATTACCTTGACCGTGGGTTGTGTTGTGATGTTCGGTTTATAATTGTGGCCTATAGATCGACTCGAAAAAATAAGTTTTCGGTCCACTTCATCCCAAAATTATTATCTGATCATCACAGAAAATTATAGTCGTTGTCCTTGACCACTACTGGAACCTCATGGAACATTTCGAAGCGATCAGCTCTATATTTCCGCCCTCCAGTGTGCTAATGCGTTACTAAGTAATATCTCAGTACGTAAGCACCTGTAAATATTTAAGTGTAAAACTCCTTGTACATTAGAACTTTTTACCGGGGTTAACCCACTTTATGAGGATTTATTTGACATATATGGAAAGGAAATGGCAATTGAAACCCACTGGGTTAACGAAATCCGGTTAAATGTAAACGTACTGTAACTCCCACATATGAATACATACGACCATATAATTGGTATCAATTTAAAGGTCAACCACTCCTCTGGGTTATACTATCAACTTCTCGGGTCTTTGTTCTTCATGGGTAAATATATACGCTGTAGAATAATTTTTTTTTATTTTTCACAAAAAAGTCAGGGTCCATTTGACCCACTAAATATTGACCGATCTTTATCAAAATAGGCATGATTATTCTTTGGCCCAATCCCCTTCTCCGTGCAAAAATTCGCAGTGTTTGGGCCATAATTGCGGCCTCTGGAGCGACCAGAAAAACCGACAAAAATAAAGTTTTTGGTCCATTTCATCCCCTAAATATTAACCAATCTTTTCCAAAAACAATAGGGGTCTTCATTGGCCAGAACCCATCCTACATGCAAAATTTCATGAAGATTGGTCCATAACTGTGGCCTGTATCGTATTTACCAATTATAATGGACAGACGGACGGACGGACACACATGTCTTGATCGAATCAGCTAGTCGAGATATTACGATCGGTATACATAAAGGTGGGTTTAGGATCAATATTTCGCTGCGTTACAAACTTTTGGGGCTGCACAAAGCTATAATACCCTGACAACATAGTTGTGTAGGGTATAAAAATGTATGCTAAAACAAGTATGATCTTCGTTAAATTCGGCCGGTTCGAACTTTTTAAACCCTCCATCATGAGGTGGACATTCAATATACAAAAATTCGATCTCATCAGTTTTTTAAGGGTTACACCATTGAAAAATGCAACCACGAAATGCCTTGAACCTACCGAACATTGAACATACCGAAAATCTAGCATGACGGTTGAAAACATGTCTGAATTCTTTAAAACAAGCATGCTCGGCCATACACGCTACCGTAACAGAGTGTCGATGGTTAAACACGCATTCTCTTTTTCTCTTTTCGTCAGTCGTTTTTAATGATAATTTCTCAGTTACGCTCACCCACTTTTATGCTCAATTTTGTTATGCCCAACACTGCTTTAAAATTTCAAAAACTTGAGCGTCTCGTGGTTTGAGAGATTCTACCAAAATGTGAATCAATATTTGACACCCAATAGCTGCGCCGGACAGAAATTTGTATACCACCACTATGTGGTCTACATTTAAAATTCCTTCGGAGGAATTTTAAATGGGAACATGTTATTGCCATATGTGGTAGTAGGTTGTTGTACATACACTCAGGTTGAAAAACTGGGGTAGGTTGAACCTTCCGAAAATTAAGTGGTGCGTATGTTTATGATTATTTTTAAATATTAACCTTCTGGAAAGAAGACTTATATTTACCAAAAATCCGATATGCCAGATTATAGCCACTTCGATGTAAAAATTTGGTTAAAAAAACAGTGAGCGGAGTAGTATAGTCGGACGGGCCGACCATATGATACCCTACACAACCACCAGGAAAATCGAACATTCTGCGGTTTAATATTCTGAGTCTGTCTAATATTTCGCAATATTTTCACCCTCTTCACCGATAATAGGTCAATAGCTTGAGTTTCTAACCGCGGCATATTCTTAAAATCTTGTTTCCCAGACGTGAATATTTACGCCATAAAATAAAAATTTTGTTTTCGTTAATTTGACCCTCGGAATATTGACTGATCATCATCTAAAATATGTGTTAAATATGTGATGTTCTGCATATAATAATAGAGCGACTAGAAAATCTGACAAAAAGAAAGTGTTCGGTTCATTGCATCACCTAAATATCATCTCAACATCACCGAAAATTATAGGCATCCAATGTAAAGGTCAATTTTTCGAGTCTATGTCCTTTAGGAGTAAATTCCTGGTGTAAACCCCTTTCTACATGCGGGTCATAATTGTGTGTGTCTAAACCGACCAAAATAAACATTTTTGTCCATTTGATCCCCTAATATTAACGGATCATTTCCAAAAACAATAGTCATAACCGGAATTTCATGTAAAATTTCAAAGCGATCAGCGCGAGAATTCCGCCCTCTAGTGGCGTAATTGTTATACTAAAATATATCATAACACATAGACACCTTTAAATATTTACGTATAACTCCCACATACGAGTACATACAACAATATAATTGGTATCACTTTAACGGTCAAGCACTCCTCTTTGATATACTATAAACTTCTCCGATCTAGGTCCTTCAGCAGTAATGACAAATTTTGTAATTTTTCTCACAAAAGTCTGGGCATATTTGACCCGCAGAATATTGACCGCTCTTCATACTTATTCTTTGGCCACATTCCCTTCCTGGTGTAAGGGTGTTGTTCGGGTCATAATTGTGGCGACCATAAAAACCGACATAAATAATGTTTTTGGTGAATTTCATTCTCTAAATATTAACGGATTATTGCATGCATAATTTCGTGACTATTGGTGCAGCCTGACTGACAATGAGGGCTCGGTCAGCCAAGGTTTGTAAAATACCGAAAATGAGATGGTGCTGTTATATGGGAGCTATATCAAAATGTAAAAAATGTAAACCAATGTTGCTAATTTTGAGTTGGAAAATTTGAGTAGGATAACCTGAAAAGCTTGGAGATATTTTACCTTCAAAGCAATATACCCGTTATCCATAACGAACGTCCTGGAAATATTAGCAATTTTTGGACACAATTTCAAAGCTATATCTTATATATTGTGAGCTATATCGTCTTATCTACAAATAGGCAAAGGGATATGTCTATGGGGCCCTTAAGACTTTTTTTAACATGCTTTGGAATGTCCGAATATGCACCGTTTTGTTGTATGATTTGTTTTCATTTTAAAGGTAACTTCATAATGCCTAGCTCATGCCTCTCTTTCGGGAAAACACAATGGTTTATGTCTTAAAAATTTTAAATCTTAAATGAATCTGGAAGTTTTGACACGCAAAATGCTCATATCTCTTATAGGTAAAAATTTAAACTTGCGATATTTTTCCGACGAATCTAGTGTATGTAATTTAATAATACGTATTAATAATAATCCTACCTTTTTAAGTATGTCACTCAGCTTGATTTTAAATTCCGCTTTAAATTTTGGCATCTGCAAATCAACTTCCATGGCATATTTCACTTTTCTTGCAATAAGTGAAGACAACTCTATATTCTGTAACTTCCGTGTAATATTTGCCAAACCATCAATTGCATTGGGTAAAATAATTAACATCGAAAGATCAATATCCTCATAAGGTAATATAACCGCCGATGCTTCCAATTCATCCACAAAACCAAATTTAAATTTCGATTGTACTCTCATCATTTGAATTTTTCGAAAATTCTTCGTATCCAAATAGAAATATTCTTCTTTCGTTGATTCCTTCGGGAATGCTTTAGCCCATTTGCCATTGAAATAAATTGCACTTAAAATATATAAGCGGGTATAAGGACTTATGCTATCCTCAGTTATCAAATCCCTAATCATATTGTTTGTCTTCGAGGCAATCCAAGTATTAATTGCGGCTGTGGCATTTTCAACTTGAGTGAAATCGATATTTTCTGCAGTTGTATAGAAATTTTGGGATAAGATTTCATTATAATCATCTCTGAGTTCTTCGTTTTGCATTACATAGATTTTATTGGCAATTTTTAGTATGTCTCCTTGTTGATATTTTGCCAGTATGGAGTGATAATTGCTGGTCAATTGCTCCCTATTAATGTTGGCAAAATTTAAGCCACGTTGTAGCTGCTCAGCAGTTTGACCATCAGCACCCATTTGCAACATTGTCAAACACGATTGAATGGCAAAGGGAGATAGAATAATATTTTGTGGTCCATCATTTGTTAGAATTTCATTAAAAATTTTTCGTCCAAATTGCGATAAAGCTTTTTGGAAAATTGAATCGGAAAATGCTGCTGTTGTTTGGGCGCCACAAATGGCTAAGGCTCCAAGAAGTAGTGTTGTTTTAACTGTAGACATTTTTTGTAGTTTTTTTATACCAGATTTTCAAATTTTATATATTCTTTACTTACCCCACATCTTGCTTTTTCAACTCTGGAATAAAAACAAATTTTAAACGAGTAATGAAAACGAATGGAATACATTTCAATTATTGTTTTGTGATCTTTTATAAATTACACTGTGCTACTAGATTTTATGGAATGACAGCCTTTGGGAGGTATATTAAGAACCCATATGTCAAGTTTTATTTGACTCACTGAAACTGCTTTTGGGGCTATTGTAGCTAAATTTCGCTCCAAATTTACATGGTTGAACATCAAAAAAACACCAAAACGCCTACGTAGAGTGAATTAATCGCTGCTATATCGTCCAGTGCTTATGATAACCATCAATTATAGATTCGTCGCCGTTCGTAAGAAATTGAAGAATTTGAGGCGAACCGAATTCGCAACGCTGAATTTTTGGTTAATGATCACTTAGAATGGTAGTAGGTAGCTAATTTTTGGCTCCAAGTGAACGTAAAAAGGCTAGGGTACATAAATCAATTTTAGAGTGAAGATAAGCTAGAAGCAATGCAAAAGCTAATAATTGTGGCATCATTCTTCAAAGATCGTTGCTGTGTCGTAATTGTAACGTAGCAGTGAATGGCGAGCTCTACTGCGAAATGATATCCAATTTTTTAACCAAAATGCATCAGATTGACACGCATAAAATCATGCGACAAGATCATTCGACTTAAAGCCTTTCTAAATTTTTTTGTGGAGGTATGTTAAGGCACATGTCTATACAAACAAACCAACTACAATTGACGCATTGGAAGCAGGGTGCGAAGAGTGCCGAGAATTCGAATGTTTTCAATTTATCGCGAATGATAAAGTTACAAGCATTTGCAATCTCTCGCGAATGTTCGCATTGTACGAAAAATTCACGAACTATAAAATTTGGCTGCAAGCGTCGTCGATTTGTTCGTTCGCAAGCATTTGTTCCTGAAGAACATTCTTTTGAAAATTTCAGAATCTTGCGAGATTAAGATTTATATTATACTTCAGTACATTGTACAAAATTGTGTGGCAATCGGACAAACTTTAGGTCTATAGGGCTCAATATATATAAAATCGGAAGCAAATATATATGGGAGCTACCTTCAAATCTGAACCGGTTTTCACGAAATTTAACTCACATCATTCTAGCTTCAATTCAGCAGTTATGCCAAATTTCGTGTGAATCGAAAGATATATAGGGACATTGGTGCACCATTTACATTAAATCGGACTAAAATTTATATGGGAGCAACATCTTAATCTGAACCGATTTCCTAATTTCAATAGGGTTCGTTCTTAGGCAAAATAAATGAGCTGTGCCAAATTGCATCCAATTCGGACCGTAAATGCGACTATAACTTTGTTTACAATTTAACATGGACACACAGACGGACGGACATGCATAAATCTCGTTTCCTTTTGCCTGTGTATATTAAATTTGTCATCCCATTTGCAAAACACCGAAATATTTATCAGAGACCCCAGAATACTATTATACGTCGATTTAGTCATATCCGTTTGATATGACTTTTGAGAATATGCACAACATTATGCACATTTAATAAAGATTCTATGACCGTTCTATCTACAGGATATTGTAGATATTAACATGCCTTGCATATATCCAAAGTGGTGAAGGGTGTCATATAGTCGAACCGTCCGCCTTTGAACTTTCCTTACTGGTTTTAATATACAATTAACTCGCAAACCAATAATATAAATTTGTTCTTCCTAATTATAGATCCACCTAATTATAACTCAATAACTTAACCGACATCCATCCCAATACCGTGTCGCATAGTGTTATTCATATTTATTAAAATTAAGCTGGTTATGTGGGTGTGAATTTCTTATAGGTGTCTAGCCAAAATTGTTGAGTCAATTGTTTTGAAATTTTTAGTTAAATAATTAGATATTATTAAAATTGAGAAAAAATTTTGTTAGTATGTATATTAAAAATATTTATTTATGTATATTTATAGGTAGGTAACAAAAGAATCTGACTAGAATAACAAGAATATGATATTTCCAAGCGTTAAGTTGAGTGCTGAGTCAAGCACAAGAAGCTTTTAGGTCTTTAATAGGAAATTCCCATAATTTCGGAAATAACACTTGTGCAAATGTACTTTTTTGGGGGAGAAACATATCAACAATATTTATAATCAACAACACACTGGAGAACAGGGAATAGTGCATATGATCAGTAAATCGCAAGTTTGTTTATAAATATTAGGTTGAGAAAAAAGGTTATGGAAAAAGAAATGTATCATTTTAGTAGTGTTGGCGGTTTATTTGGGATACCATTTGTATTTTGTTTTTGCAAAATAGTCAAGCTGAATCCCAGTCTGTTGTTTTTTATAAAAAAAAAACAACTATTTATTAGTGGGGAATGTATGGCATTGTTTGCCGAGGGGTAAGGCAGGGAAGACTATAGTTTCGGATCACGCCACTGATCCTCTCATTAGTTCCCTTCGTTTTTTGTTGGGATATTCTGCCCAGAAGCTATTGCTTCTATACAAAAACCTTTCATACCCAAATGTCTCTTGTAACAAAGCGAAGTACTTAGCTGACCAACGACATAAACTGCATGAGAATTTCGCTGGAGCCTCACTTCGAGGTTAACAAGGCATTTACAAACAATACCACAACTTTCCCACTGTTGTGTGTTGTCACATCGCGACTAATGCACACAACGACTTTGTTGGTGTTGCTAGTATACAGCAACAAACCAAACACTTTAACCCTGCCTGCGTCTACAACTTCACCATTCCCCACTAATAAATAGTTTTTTTTTTATAAAAACAACAAACTGGGATTCAGCCTGACTGTTTTTCAAAAACAAAATACAAATGGTATCCCAAATAAACCGCCAACAGTACTGAAGTTGTAGACGCAGGAACGGTTAAACTGTTTGTTTTGTTGCTGTATACTAGCAACACCAACAAAGTCGTTGTGTGCATTTGTCGCGATGTGACAACACACAACAGTAGGAAAGGTGTGGTATTGTTTGTAAATGCCTTGTTAACCTCGAAGTGAGGCTCCAGCGAAATTCTCATGCAGTTTATGTCATTGGTCAGCTAAGTACTTCGCTTTGTTACAAGAGACATTTGGGTATGAAAGGTTTTTTGTATAGAAGCAATAGCTTCTGGGGAGAATATCCCAACAAAAAACTAAGGGAACTGATGAGGATCAGTGGCGTGATCCGAAACTATAGTCTTCCCTGCCTTACCCCTCGGCAAACAATGCCATACATTTCTTTTTTTATTTTTTTTATTTTTATATGAACTATAGGACTTTATTTATCATGCTTCGGAATGTCCGATTTGCACCGTTTTGTTTTATGATTTGTTGCCATTTTAAAGGTAACTTCATAAGTCCCGCTCTTTATTTGCAAAAAAACTCTAGTAGTCGATTTTCACAATCCTGTCTAGATACCAATTTTTTATCATTAAAGAAATTTTGTAATGCAAGAAAAATATGATAATCGTTTGGTGCCAAGTCCGGTCTGTATGGCGGATGCCTTAAAATTTCCAACCAAACTCCCGAAGTTTCTGGCGAGTAACTGTAGATGTGTGTGGCCTAGCGTTGTCCTGGTGGCCTAGGTTGTTCCAAGCGCGTCGGTCTTGTGCGCAAATCCACCAATATGGAAGACCACGTTCCCAGATGTTGTTTTTTACTTGGTCTTTCCATCTAATTCGTGGCCTTCCCCTTCTACGGGAACCATCAGTAGGCTAGTTTTTATATGCCTTTTGAGCTGGGGCATTCTCATTCATCCGCACGAATGAGAATGGTCTAGCCACCGTAGTCGCTGCAGCTCAATACGACTGACTATGTCGATGTCCGCGTATAAATTGTAGAGCTCGTGGTTCATTCGACGCCGATATTCACCGTCGACGCAGATCGGCCCGTAGAATTTTTTCTCTCAAACGCTCCAAGAGCTGCCTCATCTGTTCGCGCAAGTACTCATGCTTCTGATCCATATAATAGCACAGGTAGTATCTGTAACAAACCTTTAGATAAATTTTGCGAGTGACGGTGGTGAGACTTACATTGATGGTATATGATGAATTGATAGTTTGACATCGCTTTTGGTTAGGTGTTTTCCAAAGATTGTTCTGTGGGCAAAGGACTGCGGGAGCCATTGAAATCTAGCTTCAGTCGGAATTTGGGGGGGTTTGTCCTTTGTACAACAGAAGATGGTTTTTAAACAGAAAATTTTATAGACTCCCTATTTTTGGCAAATGTAGAAATGGATGATATGAGATATGATTATGACAAATTAAAATCCCCTTAATAATCATAGTGTATGATACGGACACATTCAATATTCCTAGATCTCAGATGTTATGAGACCAGCGCTATCTGACCCTCCCTAGCCAATGTCCTGAGTGCGCTTATTTTCAGGACCCCTGAAGTGTATTACCTGATCACACACTACCACATTTCTACGAAAACAAAATGTAGATTTAGCACTTCATAATGGTATATATTTAGTATTTCAGATCATTTTTCAAAATTACGTATAAAATATTCCTATTAACTATATTATGTACTTTATAATTTTTTTTTTGGTAATAAATTCCATAAATTCAATTGGTTATAATTTGGCAGTATAAATAAACATAAACCATTTTTTAAAACATTAACAAATGTATAGCTAAATCTTATAAAAATTGTTCGTTGGGAAATATCAAAGTTTTGTTAAAGATTGTTTATGCAGTGGATTGAGCAACAACAATTACATATCAAGATAAAGAAGAATAAGAATTAACAATGATCTCAATTATGTAATTTTGCTTTAAGCAGAAAACGACAATGAAATGTGCAGGTCGTTGAAGACAACAACAACAGTGAAAAAAAATTACAACAACAAAATAGATTATCAATGCTTTGCAATGACACAAAGCAAACGAAAAAAAATTACAATTATTCTTTCTTCATTCATATGAGTTGCAACTAATGATCATTTCACTTACCAGGTTATACGAAGTTCGGGAAGGCCTTCTGAAGTTCGATGCTGGATGTGTTCAAACTAATGATGTTTGATAGTAATATGAGGGTAATAATGATAATCAAATATAGGTATTGGATGATCAATTTGTAAATACCTTACACATTTAATTGTGGTTTCTGTAATTATATGTTTAGGGTTATGAAATACGACAATAACTAAAATTAAAAATCGAATTTATGGATTCATCATTGATTACTTATTACCAAAATTTTGACATTCTAGCCTTAGTTACGTAATTTGTATGGATATTCTATTAAAATTTATTCTATTTTTCTTAAATTTACTGGTTATTTAATTTTATTAAATAAATTTAATTTAAGAAAGTTGGGATTAAGTTGGCATTTTGGCAATAGTAATATGGTGATTCCAATTAAATCTTTGAGGAAATAATCGAATAATGCGAATATTGAAATGTAATGGATTTTTAAGCAATTCTTACTCCACGAGGTTTCTTACTCTAAACTCTACCCTACGTTTATTCTTCCGCACAGCGTTTCACAATAGATGAATAAGTGGTTTAATTTGTAGTTTCAGCCGAAAGCTCCAATTTAAGATTTTCCAAATTTGGAAGGAAGAATTTTATGTATTTGGTAGAAATCGTCAGCAAAATCTCCTCTTCTCCGCAATGCAGGTCTCCGCTCCTTACGTTGTGGTGTGCTTTCTTCCGCATGTGGAGCACGCAAAAAAGTTTCAGTATCGGAGGAAGGATGCTGGAATGGTGGTTTACGGCCTTTTATTACCAATTTTGTTTCAGATAATCCGGAAAATCACTTTTTAAATATTCAGATTTCTTTGGGATAAATAGGGCACCACAAATTTTCACCAAATTGCGCAATTTGAGATTTACTGGCACTCAATTTTAGTTTCAACACAAAAATTTAAGCAACTTTTAATAAATTTCACTTTTGGATTGATTAGAAAAATGTAAATTTTTTTGATGTTTTATAATTGCTTATCTCTCTTTTTAATTTGTTCCGTGTTCTTTGAAGTGTTTTAATAAAAGGAAGTTTCAGTATTTCATTAGTTTTCTCTACACCTAATTTCAATTTGCTTTTTCTTAAAATTGCATGATTGAGAGAGTGACAATCGATAACAGAGCTTATGATCAGCAAAGAATTGAAATAGAAGCAATTTCCTTTAAGCGACTTTTGTTTTAGGGTTGCCAACGAGCAAAATAAAAATAGGTATTTTTTGGTCGGATCTGAATTTAGATGTTTCAAGTGCAAATCATATATTACATATCAGCGTCTTGTATAGTGTGAGTTTGGTCTGGCGCTAGGTGGCCTTGCTTTTGAGTTTTTTGCTCATACCATAGTAGCATCGGTTGCCCATCACAATCTTTCTCCGTATTTCAAAACTGATGTCATTCGTTATATAAAGTCTTTAACTACCTCGAAGCTGTAGTTCTCAAGTTCCACAGTTGGTCCGAGTCTACTGGACGTCTTGCGCGTTGATAACATCAGCTTGGTCTTCTCGCCGTTTACTGCCAGACCCACTTTGGGAGACTACTTTTCAATTTGTTCAAAGGTGGATGTTACCGCTCGCAATGTTCGACCCATTATATCGATGTCATCGGCGTAGGTGAGTAACATGTGTTGTTTGGTATACAGAGTGCCATTTCTGTTCACCTATGCGTCACGTATGACCTTTTACAGTTGGATGTTAAAAAGATCACACGACAGACTGCCACCTTGTCTGAATCCTCGTTTGGTTTGTAGGGCTCCAATATGTCCTTTCCTACATTTACTGCTGATCTTGTGCCGCTTAACGTTATCCTGCAAAGCCGTATTAATTTTGCAGGAATGCCGAAAGTAGACATGGCTTCAAACACCTCTGAACGGATATAGTCGACAAATAGGTGGTATGTGTCGATGTGTTTTTCGTGGGTCTTTTCCAGGATTTGGCGCAGAGTGAAAATCTGGTCAATGGTGGATTTGCCAGGTCTGAAGCCGCATTGGTATGGTCCAATGATGTCACTGACCATTGGCTTCAATCGTTCATATAGAGACTTATTCCTCTGTAGTTGGCACATATCGTCTTGTCTCCTTTTTTGTGCACGGGACACAGGTTGCTGAGGTTCCAATCATTGGGCATGCATTCATCTAGCCAAATTCGTCGTAAATACGTAATATAAAGGTTTGGCATCACATAGTAAAACCTATTGGCGTTAAATATGGTCTTGTGTGTTTTTATTTACAATATATATTTTATTTTTCCTTACTACAATTTATATAACTGAATAATATATAATTTAAAAAAGGGATTTCTTTACAGAAAAAATGCCATTAAATTCCTATGAAGGTTCCTTCAAACAGGCGAATATTATCATCATTGATGATAGTATAATAAAATGGATGATCAGCTCTGAAGGTAAGAGAGTGCATGACGCCACCATTTCGTGTTGTAATTGTTAGACCTGAAAAAATAATTCAAAAGTAAAAAAATATAACTAAGAAAAATGTAGACGTAAAAAAAAAATTGAAAAATTAACGCCTAGATACCTTATTGACACATTAAAAAAAATCAAAATTCTACGCCTTCAGACCACTTTAAGGCGGTAAGAAATAAAATGAAAAATCAACTCATTGGGATCTCCCTATGTTAGGTTAAGTTAGGTTGAAAAAATCCTGTAAGTGGCCTGTTGTGTGCTCCACAGAAAGAAGAAAGTTAGAACGTCATATTTGGATTTTATTGCCCTAAAGGTCTAGGAATTCTGTTTTGTTAGTGAAGTCCTTCAGTTTTTTCTTTTTTTCATTCATTTCCTATGAATTGAGTTCGGAACCTTGAAAAGACTTAGAAATGACACAATAAACGTTCTGACTTTTCGCTGTCTTCTCCACACGTTCTACATCAGTTGCTTTCCTCGCATCCAATCTTCTGTAAGTGGCCCCGCAGTCCGGTATGTTATCCTCGTTTGGGTCTCCCGATAAATTTTTGTGTTCATCCCCGTTCCCTCGCTAACCCAAAGAATTTTGTGGTGTTTCGTTGCCTATGACCTTAGTTCTAGACACGTTGCACTAAAAGGTTAGGCATTATTTACATCTGTCTGTCGGTCGCACTTCTGGCGAGTATATTTGCTATCTCGTTTCGTATTATTCCTATATGACTCGGTAACCAATGATTCGTACGTGACCATGTCGCGAGAAATCAGTTATTGTTTCTTTTGGATTTAACTGTTTTAGAGGTTATTGTTTTTATGGCTTGGTTACTGTCTGACATAATATGTATTATATTCTGACCAAAGTTTGGACTAAATCAGTACAGACACTCCTCTTCAATAAAAAATCCCATAAAATTTAAAGAAGTATATATAAGAGCTTTGGTGCGCC
The DNA here is from genome assembly GCF_032173495.1 of Musca vetustissima. Lineage (NCBI taxonomy): Eukaryota > Metazoa > Arthropoda > Insecta > Diptera > Muscidae > Musca > Musca vetustissima. The sequence continues at coordinate 27,849 of NW_026880206.1, forward strand.
ATTTCTATTAAATCGGATGAAAATATATATGGGGCCTATATCTAAATCTGAACTGATATTCACGAAACTTTGCACACGTCATTCTAGGCTCAATTCCATGCGCTAAGTCAAATTTCGTGCAAATTTAAAGAAAAATAGGGGCTTTACATAAAATCGACGCATATATACATATATAGGAGCTATATCTAAATTTGAACCGGGTTTCATGAATCTTAGCACACATCACTCTAGACTCAATTCCATACGCAGTGCCAAACTTCGTGCAAATCGAAACATATTGTGGGACTTTGGTGCACCATTTACCTTAAATCGAACGAAATTGTATATGGGAGCTGTATCTAAATCAGAACCAATTTCTCCCAATATCAATAGGGTTCACCTTTGGGCGAAATGAATGAGCTGTGCCAAATTTCGTGCAAATCGAAAGATATTGTGGGACTTTGGCGCACCATTTACCTTAAATCGGACGAAAATATATATGGGAGCTATATCTAAATCTGAACCGATTTTCATGAAAGTTAACACACATCTTTCTAGACTTAATTCAGTGTGCTATGCCAAATTTCGTGCCAATCGAAAGATATTTACGGACTTTGGTTCACCATTTACATTAAATCGGACGAAAAAATATATGGCAGCTATATCTAAATATGAACGGATTTCTCACAATATCAATAGGGTTCATCCTTGGGCCAAATGAATGAGCTGCGCCAAATTTCATCCGAATTCGATGATAAGTTCCACCTGTATTTTGTTTACAATTTAACACCATCAGACGGACACACGGATAGACGGACGGACATGCATAAATCGACACAGAAAGTGATCCTATGCATATTCTCAAAAAGAACAATATGTCTATCTCGTTTCCTTTTGCCTGTTACAAACATATGCATAAGGACATAATACCCTATTGTGAAGGGTATAAATAGGGGCTTTATATAAAATCGGACGAACATATATATATATATAGCTATATTCTCAAAAGGAACCATGTGTCTATCTCATTTCCTTTTGCCTGTACAACAGTGTGATGAAGGGTAAATGCTGGGCAAAACTTGTGGTGAAAATTCGAAATTCTATAACTCGGTACGGACCAAAGTGTCTAATTACAGCCTACACTACACTACAATGTATGGGTTATTCCGAAATAGGGACCAATATATGTTAATTGAATTTTAAAACCTATATGCCCTAATATTCAGATCTCTAAATTGATTTCAACAGACGAACATGAAGAATTTAATTCTTATCACGAATATTTAGAGGTTTTCAAAACAGATTGATAAATCTGATATTCACGGTACCTCTTGGTGAATGATACAAAAAACTGTCAAAAGTTTTGGACTTTAAAACTAAATTTGCCATCGGTGTTTTTGGAAAAACTATCAGAATATTCGATTTTGCTCGGTTTTCTCTACGATTTAAACCATCAGTTGAACATACCTGTTGCAGCCGAAGCTTCAGTGCCCTTCTCATCAACTTCAATGAATGCCTTGTGTATGACATTTGAAATTTGCATTGGTTCGGCTGATTTTAGCATACCACCGAATTCACCAGAATTGAACATCGTTTTCATGCCCATCTAAAATTGAAAAGAAATAAATTGCATGAATTTTAGCAAAACAATATTAATTGCATTTACCTTTGACAGAACACCCTTTAATTCCATTTCGAATTCAGTTCGAAATTTCGGCAAATAAATTTGAACATAAGTACGATCCTCTATTTGATTTGCAATTGATGCAAATGAAATATCCTTCAGTTTTTCCTGCAAGGCCGTCAAACCATCGATGGAATTCGGTAAAAGAATCAACATAGAAAGATCGGAATTTTTATAGGGTAAACGCAATGCTGTGGCATTTAACTCGGGGAAGATATTATAATATGCTAGTTCTCTTTTATACATCATTGGCAGCTTTATGACTGTATTCGGATTGTTGATAAAGAAATCTTGTTGGCTGGTGGCTTCGCTGGGGAATTCAGTAAGCCATTCACCTTTGAAGTGAATGGCACTCAGTAGAAATATTCTAGTATCCGAATTTAGTGTGGTTGATGATACAAGATTTTGGATTGTACCATCGGTGCTATGCTCCACCCATTTGTTTATGGCAGAGGCTGCATCATCACTTTTGGAAAAATCTATATTTTCCACGGTGGCGAAGAAACTCTGGACCAATGTTTTATTGTAGTCCTCTTTTACGTTATGATTTTCCATGACAT
>NW_026880207.1:0-29548 GCF_032173495.1 Musca vetustissima
GTGAACCATTTACCTAAAATCGGACAAAACTATATATGGGAGCTATATCTAAATCTGAACCGGTTTTTACGAAACTTAGCACACGTCATTCTGGACCTAATTCAGTACTCTGTGCCAAATTTCATGCAAATCGAAAGATATAGAGGGACTTTGGTGCCCCCATTTACCTTAAATCGGACGAAAATATTTATGGGAGCTATATCTAAATCTGAACCGTTTTTCCCAATTTCAATAGGGTTCGTCTCTGGGCCAAATAGGTGACTTGTGCCATATTTCATCCAAATCGGATCAGAAATGCGACCTGTACTTTGATTACAATTTAACATCTACATGTGTCTACCTCGTTTCCTTTTGCCTGTTACAAACATATGCACAAAGACCTAATACCCTGTACCACAGTGTGGTGAAGGGTATAATAAGGAAGATCTTCACCGATTGGCTTGTCACTCTTAAATCGGCTATATCTTCAAGAGTTGTTGAGATTTTCACTTGAAATTTTGTAGGGACATCCTAGTCATTCTAGTTTGTGCAACATACAAAATTGAGTACAAAAAGGCGTAATTGTGTTTTGTAGAAGTATATAAAGCCGACCGACTTCGAGTAATTGGGCTCCAAACCTTCAACGGGTGTCCGATTTAAATTTGCTTTTAATCGATTTATGAAATGATCTATGTCGGTTCACGTTAATGGTCCTTCAAAAATGCGACGTCTATTTATGTATCCATAGTGGTGAAAGGTATCATATAGTGGGCCTCGTCCGTCTTTAATACTTTCATTACTGTGTTTTTTTTTTTGTTTTTGTGCTACAGGGTATTATGTCTTTGTGCATATGTATGTAACTGGCAAAAGGAAACGAGATAGACCCATGGTTCCTTTTGAGCATATGCATAGAATCACATTCTGAGTCGATTTATGCATGTCCATCTGTCCATGTTAAATTGTAAACAAAGTGCAGGTCGCATTTATTATCCGAATGAGATGAAATTTGGCACAGATCATTTATTTGGCCCAGAGACGAACCTATTGAAATTGGGAAAAATCGGTTCAGATTTAGATATAGCTGAAGTTAGTATAGACTAACGTCTGCCAAGTTTTATTGAAATCGGTTCAGATTTAGATATAGCTCCCATATACAGTATTTTTTGGTTAATTGACCCTATGGTTCATTGGTTTCCATGCTTAATTGAACCACATGACTGGACAAAAAGAAAAAAATTGGCATTTGAATATACATGTAAATTTCTCGGGCAATTAAACCCTGTTAATTGATTTTCCCGTTTACTGGTTCAAAATTCATGTCATCAAAAATAAACTTCCTTTTACTTTTCACCGGTTAATTGCAAAATAATAATTGAAAAATAATCTGTCATTTTTTACATACATATTTGACAAAATTTCTGAAAAAGACTAGGTAGCACCTCTACTAATTTAAAACATATGTTAAGTGCTTAGGAAAAACTGCGAGAAAGTGTAATATGTATTTGAAATTGAATTTATTTTAAATCATTAGCGGTTCCAATTATACGTGATTACTGTAATTGAACAAACTATTCAATTAAGCGAGTTCGGATAATTGGTTCCTCGGTTAATTTAACAAAAATTTGTGCAAATTTTGATGGGCAATTAACCGAAAAATACTGTATATGTTCGTCCGATTTTTCGCAAATGGTGCATCAAGGAGACAAATTTAGGCCGGTTTGCACGAAATTTTGCACAACGTACTAAAGTTAGTATAGAATAACGTGTGCCAAGTTTTATTGAAATCCGTTCGGATTTAGATATAGGTCCCATATATATGTTCGTCCGATTTTTCGCAAATGGTGCGCCAAAGATTTAAAGTGTGTCCGATGGGCACAACATTACCCGTCTGGGTTAACCGTTATATGGGGGCTACCCGAAAAGTGGACCGATATTAATAATATTTAGTGGAGACATTTGGTACGTGGATCGATAAAGCTAATCTTCGGACCTGCAGACAAGAGACAACTTTATGCAAAATTTTGGCGATCTATCTCAATTCGTTTAGACGCTAGAGTGATTACAACAGAAAGACGGACCTGCATAAATCGTCATAGAATTTTACGATGATCAAGGATATATATACTTTATACAAATATACCCGGTTATTGATCGTTGGGTTAAGTCGGTTCACATATAGATACAGATCACATATTTAACTTAGTGGGATTTCATGTCAATGGTCCTTCAAAAATTCAAGGTCTGTAAGGATTTATTGTATATTATATAGCCAACGTGGTAAAAGGTATCATATAGTCGCCCCCGTCACACTTTACAACTTTCCTTGCTGTTTTTTTGTATACCCTTCAACAGCTAAATATTAATCTGAAATTGTTTGGTAGATAATTTACGAGAAATCTATCAGTACTAGAAAATACTTAAATATTTATCGGTATAATTGGCACATCTAAGTACCTACCTCAGTATAATTGGCACATCTAAGTACCTACCTCAGTATAATTGGCGTCATTTTAATATTGTGATGTTAGGGTCATATGACCTCTATAGCAACCAGATTAGTATTACCAAAAACGCCTTAGGACTGAACCGAACCAACACAGAAAAATTTCGTAACGATTGATCCATTTTTCTGGCTTTTTTGTTTACAAGTCATAATGTTCGAAGGTGGGTGGAAATATTATTAAAATAATGACATGTCCTAACCATGACATGCTTTAACCCTAGATTAAGCGCAATTATAGGTACACAAACTGTCCAATATTGCATATCAAGTCAGGATAATAATCTGTCGGAAATGCCATATGTCACGCTCAAAATAAATCTTTGATGTTATCATTTACAAAATCGCGTTTCCCTTCCTATTCCATTTCCATAGATACTAATCAGATTGATATGGTTTTGCTGCATTTGATACGCGTCTCTTTACAAGTATCAAATTGGGGAATTGTGGTTACTTACAATGGCATTGTGAGCATAGTTTCGAATAAATTGTTCCCCCCAAAAAATTGCACATTGATTTAGACATCGCTCAGTATCGTCCTAACAATTACATCAATATTGGGGTTTGCTTACAATTACAACAAATACTACATACACATGATTGTGGTGTATTTGTATTGTTAATGCAATTATTCTTATACCCCGCACAATCCTACACACACACGCTTCAATTGTTGCACACATTCATGGACACTCATGTGAAATTCATTACAACACTAAGCATTTTAGAAAAGCGATAAAAGTACTTTAAATGCGGCATTCCACTTCTGTTACATTGTAAGCTATATTCGGAATGTAGGTCAGGGCACAGTGTTTTAATGAGATATTTAATATAGGGTGGATTATATAAATAGGCTCAAATTAAAAGTTTGGAGGCGTGGTTTCTTTAAGGATAGTTTGGAGGCGTGGTTTCTTTAAGGATAGTTTGGAGGCGTGGTTTCTTTAAGGATAGTTTGGAGGCGTGGTTTCTTTAAGGATAGTTTGGAGGAGTGGTTTCTTTAAGGATAGTTTGGAGGCGTGGTTTCTTTAAGGATAGTTTGGAGGCGTGGTTTCTTTAAGGATAGTTTGGAGGCGTGGTTTCTTTAAGGATGGTTTGGAGTTATGCTTTCTTTAAGGATAGTTTGGAGGCTTGGTGTTTTTAAGGATGGTTTGGAGGCATGCTTCTTTAAGGATAGTTTGGAGGTGTGGTGTCTTTAAGGATAGTTTGTAGGCGTGGTTTCTTTAAGGATGGTTTGGAGGTATGCTTTCTTTAAGGATAGTTTGGAGGCGTGGTTTCTTTAAGGATAGTTTGGAGGCGTGGTTTCTTTAAGGATAGTTTGGAGGCGTGGTTTCTTTAAGGATAGTTTGGAGGCGTGGTTTCTTTAAGGATAGTTTGGAGGCGTGGTTTCTTTAAGGATAGTTTGGAGGCGTGATTTCTTTAAGGATAGTTTGGAGGCGTGGTTTCTTTAAGGATAGTTTGGAGGAGTGGTTTCTTTAAGGATAGTTTGGAGGCGTGGTTTCTTTAAGGATAGTTTGGAGGCGTGGTTTCTTTAAGGATAGTTTGGAGGAGTGGTTTCTTCAAGGATAGTTTGGAGGCGTGGTTTCTTTAAGGATAGTTTGGAGGCGTGGTTTCTTTAAGGATAGTTTGGAGGCGTGGTTTCTTTAAGGATGGTTTGGAGTTATGCTTTCTTTAAGGATAGTTTGGAGGCGTGGTTTTTTAAGGATGGTTTGGAGGCGTGGTTTCTTTAAGGATAGTTTGGAGGTGTGGTTTCTTTAAGGATAGTTTGTAGGCGTGGTTTCTTTAAGGATGGTTTGGAGTATGCTTTTTTTTAAGGATGGTGGTCATGCTTCTTTAAGGATAGTTTGGAGGCGTGGTTTCTTTAAGGATAGTTTGGAGGCGTGGTTTCTTTAAGGATAGTTTGGAGTATGCTTTCGTTTGGAGTCATGCTTCTTTAAGGATAGTTTGGAGGCGTGGTTTCTTTAAGGATAGTTTGGAGGCGTGGTTTCTTTAAGGATAGTTTGGAGGCGTGGTTTCTTTAAGGATAGTTTGGAGGCGTGGTTTCTTTAAGGATAGTTTGGAGGCGTGGTTTCTTTAAGGATAGTTTGGAGGCGTGGTTTCTTTAAGGATAGTTTGGAGGCGTGGTTTCTTTAAGGATAATTTGGAGGCGTGGTTTCTTTAAGGATAGTTTGGAGGCGTGGTTTCTTTAAGGATAGTTTGGAGGCGTGGTTTCTTTAAGGATAGTTTGGAGGCGTGGTTTCTTTAAGGATAGTTTGGAGGCGTGGTTTATTTAAGGATAGTTTTGAGGCGTGGTTTCTTTAAGGATAGTTTGGAGGCGTGGTTTCTTTAAGGATAGTTTGGAGGCGTGGTTTCTTTAAGGATAGTTTGGAGGCGTGGTTTCTTTATGGATAAGGATTGAATTCTTGAATGCTTATATTTTTGTTAACCACCGTACTTCGACGACCTCTTACTGTAATATAATGCCCTGCCATACCAAAGTCCTTGAATGTCGTTGCTATTCTTGTTGTTGTTGCTATTCTTGTTCGTATTGTATGGCTGTCGTGTATCTGGTACTTTTGGATATATTGGCGGACGGAATTGAACCACAATGCACGTTAATCGATGTGGCGAAAAACCACAAAATAATGATTCAACGTAATTTCAAGTTAACATTTGTGGTGTACGTATATGTGAGGACACTAGCATATAAAAGTACCCATTGCTTCCGCTCCATATCACAACGACAATAATGTCCATTACCATCCATCCCTGCCTGCCTGGCAGCCACCCTTCCAAGCGTGCGGGCATTATTTGATATCCGATTTTGTTGCCTACCCTTTCATTCAATATTGGTAGATTGTGACCCCGCTCACTCTCTAAACCACAATTGACGACTAAATATTTTCTATGCGAACTATAGAGCGATCTAAGAGTATGGGTAACATCATTGACTTGCTATCGCTTCGTGTAGTCGTCATTGTTTGGTTACAATGTCGGTATGTACCGGCCATATTTAAGTGGGTATATTGACATCAATATGAATGTGTGTGAGAAAAAAAAATCGAAAACGCTTTATTAAGTTTGTAAGTGTGTTAGTTTGTCACTATATGCCGCTAAATGTATGATCTTATTCGTTTGTAGTTATGTGAGTGTGTTGTTGTGGAATATTAAAGTCTATTTTTGGGGTTAAAGTGGTCATGATGATGGTGAAAATATTTCCCACATACATTACAAGTGAACCTTCAATCGAAATGAACAGAATGAAAAAATTATAGTTTTTATAGTCGTTAATATAAACCCATGCTCCGCTTGCCAATTTTGAGGTAAAATAGTGTAGTGGATGTGAATAACAGCTTATGTGTGGGTGGGTGTCCCAAGGCCTTTCTGCTAATGATAATTATAGCTTGTGCTATTATACGTATATGGGAAACAATAAGGGGATAATATTCAATTAAAACATGAGTATAAATATTCATATAATTAATTTAATTATCCTGTTCTACCTCACATTGTTTTATAAGAAAAATTATCTTTTCTGTCCGAAGTAATGTGATGAAATCAAAGTAGTAACAGATAGAGTAAAATCGAATACTTATCAACCAACAAAATGTGGATCACTATAGTTGAACAGGGATGACCCGACCAAATAGTTTATTATAGTTTATGCTTCGGTTGAACTTTCCGTACATTTTGAACAGATCGTTACCAAAAGCAACAGTTTCCGCATTTGTGCCAAACGAACGAAACATTCGGTATACCATAAGGTGACATTAGATCAATAGTCCAAGACATTACAAACTGTTGGTGTATAATATCCTCACAATATAGTTGCGTAAGGCATAAAAATGGGGAGGCGGTGTTTCAAAAATCGTTTATAATGTCAAGACAGGATCGACCCTGTGATACACCACATAGATACAACTTGTGTAAACATTTACACAATGGAATTTATGAATGACTTGCTACATGTTGACTGATCATCTTCAAAATCGTTAGCTTTTTGGTTGTCCATATCTTCTCCTTTGTGTACAATTTCGTGATGTTCACGTAATGGTGGCCTGTAGAGTGAATAGATCTTTGAGAATTTCTACCAACAGGATATTTTCGATATTGTATGAATTGGTGACCATAAAAAGAATAAAAATTCGATTGGTGTTAAGAAGTTTTGAAAGAAGTTAAAATTGATTATGTTCTTCGTGGCCGAAATTTGTATACCTTGTGCATTCAAATTTACATATATCGGTGGAGCCCTTTAAATGGAGATTTTATTATTGCATTGTATGCTACGGTAACTTGTTTATGCTCTAAAACATAATTTCCCAATTACATACACTCAGGTTAAAAAAAATGGGCTTTGCTGAATTATGATGAGAATATTTACAGGCAGAAAACTATATTAAATTTATGGAAAATAGTTTTTATATATCTGGAATTCGATATGCGAAATTAAAGCCACTTCCGTAGGGCATGTGAAAAACCCTACAAAATGCCCAAAATGAGGCGGACTTATAACGAAATTATTTCGCAAATATATTTTTCACCCTCCAAGAAATCGAAACTCAAAAATATTCAAAACATCTAAGATGAGGCGGGATCTTCATGTGGGTACCATTCTAAATGTTTTGCATATATATTATTCACCATCCAAGAATCCAGAATGCAAAAACCTGTAATGACAAATTAATTCGGTTGTAAAACACGACTAAAATTTCTAATTATCGAATATTAGGCATACACTATTTGGGAGAGCTATACCAAAGCGGGGACCAATATCCCAATATAACCTATATCCGACGAAAATTTCGAAGTGTTGCAACATAGTTCTTCACAAAGTTACACAATTGACGAATCATGTATGCGTGTGATCATAAAATATCGGCAGGACCTTGCTAAATTCAACGACAGTTGTTCGTGGAGAAGCACTTCATAAGTGGGTAAAGTGATCCGACAACTGCTTTGATCGAATATTTAATTTCAAACAAACATTTCAAAAACATTCTATAAAAATAAAAACAGTAACGTATAAAAAAAGTCGGATGACCGACTATATTATAACCTTCACCATTCTGTGTACAAACAAAAAATGCTCACATGTACAATGTCCTGTAAATAAAACAGACAAAGCATTTAAGGGCCATTGAAATCGAATCTATCGAAATTAAATATGTGATCTACATAGATGTTTGAACCAATTTATTCAGACCTCGGTTCTTTGGTGAACCATTTGTAGCAACATTATGTATAGAGGCTATAAGTACATCTGCATGAACTCAGACAAATACACCCATTTACAAAATCCATTACACGCCAATCTGAATCGATTTCAATGAAAATTAACTCACGCCAGTTTAGATTCAATTGTTCTTAATTCAGTAAAAAGTGTAAAATTTTGGCTCAATCGAACAAATATTGTGACTTGGGTGAACTATTGTGGAATCAGAAAAACCTATATATGGCAGCTATATCTAAAACCTATATATGGCAGCTATATCTAAATCTGAACCGATTTTTTTTTTTAATTTCTATGGGGTTCGTACTTGGATCTTAAGCTTACGTCTGCAATGTTTACATCAAACGTAATTCGCCAAATATAATTTATATGTTTTTTTATAAAAAAAAAATTAACCATCTGTGGCAAAAATTTGACCTATTCAGCCCGTCTTCGAATTCTAAGAAGGTTTGGAAAATATTTTAATTACAATGTGCAAAGAATGGATTAAATCAGATGTTCACTTTTGAATCCTTGTACAAAATTAATAATCAACAAGTAAAAAAGCGTTAAGTTCGGCCGGGCCGAACTTTGGATACCCTCCACCATAGATATACTGACAGGTACTAGATATGAAAATATAGGGAACATACCAAAAAGTTGACCTATACCGACATACCGGGTTATGTCAACCATAATACAAATTTCAGAAATTTTTAATGGATAATTATACCCTCAGCCTTATGGCTGATGAGGGTGAATACACTTTTACACCGTGAAAATGTGTCTCATGGAAATATTGGTTCTAGACCCATGTTTCTTTGGACCAAATACGTTTCAGAAAATGTAGATTTCATTCAAACTTTGCCCATATTATTATTTCTTCCAAACTTAGTTCAAATTCGAAAATGGGGAATATCGGTCCTCTTCTTCTGGAACCTTCACACAGAGGCTAGGCCTAAATGCGGCTATAGTTCATTATCGAACGTTACGTTCTATTTTTTTTATCTCATCCGCATGATGAAATGATTAGAACCAAACTAAAAAAGCGGAATAAATCAGATAACTATTTTAATATAAAAGGGGGTTATATGGGGACAACCCCAAAAAGGGGGCGAATATTAAAAATTTTTTGGTAGGGAGATTTGTTACCATATACGACTACAAAATACCAAATTGGCGCGAATTCGGTTGAAAAACGCGCTCAAGAACCCCAAAATACCGAAAATTGGGGGTTATCCGAAAAAATGGACCTATATTCATAATTTTTTGTAGAGAGATTTAGTACCTATTAAGAGCTCAAAATACTAAATTACAGCTAATTCGGCGGAAAAATTCGATCAAAATACTGAAAATTAGGACGTACCGTTATATGCGGACTACCAGAAAAAGTGTACCTAGAAAATTGGGGGTACCTTTATATGGGGGATACCCAAAAAATGGGCCCATATTCATAATTTTTGCGAAGAAATTTGGAACCTATTAAGAACTCAAAATACAAAATTACAGCCAATTCGGTGGAACACTACGATCAAAACCCCCCAAAATACTGAAAATTCGGAGGTACCATTATATGGGGGCTACCAGAAAAAGTGGACCTATATTTATAATTTTCTGTGGAGACATTTGGTACCCAATAAGAACCTAATGTATCAAATTTCAGCGAATACGGCTGAAAACCGTGCTCAAGAACCCCAAAATACAGAAAATTGGGGAGTACCCTTATATGGGGGCTACCCGAAAAAATGGGCCCATATTCATAATTATTTGTGGAGGGATTTGGAACGTATTAGGAACTCAAAATACTAAATTAGAGCTATTTCGGCGGAAAAATTTAATCAAAATCCCCAAAATACCGAAAATTCGGAGGTACCTTTATGTTGGGGCTACCAGAAAAAGTGGACCTATATTTATAATTTTCTGTGGAGACATTTGGTACCCAAAAAGAACCTAATGTATCAAAATTCAGCGAATACGGTTGAAAACCGTGCTCAAGAACCCCAAAATACAGAAAATTGGGGGATACCCTTATATGGGAGCTATGGCTAAACGTGGACCGATAAAGCCCATCTTCGAACTTGAAATGCCTGCAGACAAAAGACGACTCTATGCAAAATTTTGGCGATCTATCTCAATTCGTTTAGACGCTAGAGTGATTAAAACAGACTGACAGACGGGCATATACGACTACAAAATACCAAATTGCAGCGAATTCGGTTGAAAAACGCGCTCAAGAAACCCAAAATACCGAAAATTGGGGGAACTATTATATGGGGGATACCAGAAAAAATTGTCCCATATTCATAATTTTTTGTGAAGAGATTTGGAACCTATTAAGAACTCAAAATACAAAGTTACAGCCAATTTTGTGGAGACATTTAGTACCCAATAAGAACCCAATGTACCAAATTTCGGCGAATTTGGTTGAAAAACACACTTAAGAACCCCAAAATACCGAAAATTGTGAAGTACCCGTATATTGGGGCTACCCGAAAAAATGGGCCCATATTCATAATTATTTGTGGAGGGATTTGGAACCTATTAAGAACTCAAAATACAAAATTACAGCCAATTCGGTGGAAAACTACGATAAAACCCCCCAAAATACTGAAAATTCGGAGGTACCGTTATATGGGGGCTACCTGAAAAAGTGACCTATATTAATAATTTTTTGTGGAGACATTTAGTACCCAATAAGAACCCAATGTACCAAATTTCAGCGAATGTGATTGGAAACGCACTCAAGAACGCCAAAATACCGAAAATTGGGGAGTACCCTATATATGGGATTTATGCCTAAACGTGGACCGATATATCCCATCTTTTCAGCACCCTATCTCAATTCCTTCAGAAGATAGCGTGATTACAACACACGGACGGACAGACGGACAGTCGGACGGACGTCTTAGAATTTTACCCTGATCAAGAAAATATATACTTTATAGGGTCGGAAATGAATATTTCGATGAGTTACAAACGGAATGTCAAAATGAACCCTACGGCCAACAACCAAAAAAGTATACGTAGATCAATAACCGTGGTACATTTGTACCCATCCAAAGATAGCATTTGTACCCATCCAAAGATAGCTCGTCATTTAAGCATGGATTTAAATATATATCATTTTAATGTATATATAATTTTGAGTTCCTACATCTAGACCAGATTCGTATAGACTTATTTAAAATAAAAAACCTCACGATAGATAGTTCATTTTTTTTAATGAGTTACAGAGCTATCTTTGGATGGGTACAAATGTACCACGGTTATTGATCTACGTAGGTAATAACTTCAAAAAATTGTAAAAATTATATATATGGAAAATATTTATAATTTTTTCTTCGATTATGTGTGAAAATACCTCAAGAATGATTCCTCAAAATTTGATCCAAATATCTCCATTATTAAAAATTTTACAGCATTTTTATTCGAAAAAAGGTACAAATGTACCCGGTTATTGTTAACCCCGTAGGGTTAATATACCCTCCATACTATGATGCAGGGTATAATAAAATGTTCGACATTTATTGGTGGGTTTACCAAAATATGTAGATTGATGCTTCCATCAACAGACTTAATCGAAGATTATTGAAAATATTATGATTTTCACGAATGGATTAAGTTGGATAATCCGTCAAATTCATATGTTATTTACACATTTTCAATATGTCGACTTTTTGTGAAGAGGTTCTAGGAGAAACTTAAATGTTATACAGGCTGGGTAAATATATTAGGTTGTGCAACTTTGATGATAAAATCGATGATCTGAAAAAAACTTGACCATTTCGTTGGGAACCTACAAAGAGGTGTGGGCCGATATTCCCATTTTCGAAATTGATTTAAGTTTGGAAGAATTTAAACTATGTCTGAAATATGAGTGAAATCGATTACCTCCTTCAATAGTTATCATCATCCACAATTTCGGTTTGTTTAAAATGTTCGTCTGTAGTGGGTGCCATCTTCGGACTTGATCTAGACTTGTTAAAAATATTATTATGTTCAAAATTGGCAAGAAATTCGGTTATTCCGTTGATATGAAATTTTAAAATTTTCAAAATATTGACCATTTTGATTGTAAACTGTCATGTTCCCGATGTGGCCACTGTGTCGTATTGTTAATGCTTAATATTACGTATAACACTCATACGTATCGGTGTTCAAGGGGGGAAATATGTCTATGATTATAAATTCTTCTTGGAACTTTAAATCTTAAAACTTTCCACTTCTAAATAAATATTTATTTTTATACGGATGTGTTTGTATTTCAAGGGGAGGCCAGAAAACAAAACTACACTTCAGTTGAACCGCAAATATTTATTGCCGATTTTGTTTGGTTTGCCTTGCCTTTTTGTTTCGTTTTCTACACAATTTAAAGTTTACACTTAATTTCACTTGACCACAACATACTACCGGGGACAAATATTCACTGAAGTGGTAAAAGCGAAAACTAGTAGTAAGTTTAGTATTAAAACCACACAGATGAAAAAAAAAACAATAACAACAACATCTAACCGCAAATTCAATTCATTTTCTACTTTGAAAGTTCAAATGCCACTCAAACGCATATGAACGCTACTCCATAAAGTTTTGTGGAGCAAATAAAAATGCTGTGTTGTGCGTTTTTTTCGGGCAGCTTACTCTGCTTTTGGGGAAGCAAAACTTTTTTTTGAAAAGAAAACAAGCGAATCGAACAAAACATTTATTTCAAAGAGATATAATCTAAACAAGTTCGATAAATATTCGACGGTATTGGGAAGTAGCGGAACAAGGGAAAAGTTTATCAGAAGAAATATTTATAAAGCAATGTGACTTTATTTTGTTTCAAAGTCCAAAAATCTCATTTCAATTTCTACTTAACACAACCTTTCCAATGAATCACTCCGAGAGGTTGTTTTTCGATTCAAATATATGCGTCTATAAAAGCAATGGATTCGTCATAACAGTGAGAGGGGGATAATTATAACCATGTGTGGACTAATTACACTTAAGCTACGACTTACGCAAATGATCGATAAATGGTTCGAAAATTGACATTCGATTTTAAGATAGACATTCTCGACATTCAAAAGTTCAAATACAGAGACAGCTTCCCAATCAAAACTTTTAAAAGGCAATGCATCGCTTTGATATCAAAGGAACTTTAGCTATAATTGCAAAAATTACGCCAACGAGAAAATCGCATCCTTAGATCTTAATTCTGGCGTTTGAAGTAAAAGTAGTTGGCCATGGTGCCAAATACATGTTTCAATGAACATGAATAACAATCAATGGTAACCGCAATCAGTTTTTATGGTCGCCAGTACCCCCCAACGACTGAACGATTCGAGCGAATGGGATGTTGTATTCCAGCAAAAGGGAGAAAATCAACAACAAAACGGTATTGAAGCAAATAAACATGAACGAACACGCCTTTCTCAAACATTCGTACATCCCACATCAATTTACCATGACCAAAGAACAGTCTTTAGTCGAATGCCCGCTACCAGCAATGAGTCAAGGCAAGTACATTTGCATTGTTGGTTTGTATTTCCAAGCCAATGTGTTAGTGCTACCACCACCACCACCACTACTACTAGCGCAATGGTCACATTAAGTGCGGCCACAAACAGAAGAAATGAAGAAGAATAAAAGAAATGTGTTCCTAGAATCGTTGCCACTATGTTATTTGATGAGGTTCATAATGGTTCGACACTGTGATTTAAAGGTCAGATATATTTGTAAACATATTAGTAAATAATTCAAAACTTATTCATCCCATTTCTTTCGTAATAGTAATAATGAATATTACCAAATAAGAAGTAAACAAGACTATAATTATTCGGACAGAATATTTTATAACATTTCCGATGAAGATTATATGAGGGCTTTAACCAAAAATGGCTATATAATGTGCCTACTCTTCGAAGAACAATTATGCCCAAATTTAATCCAGTGTAAAGATCGAGACAGATATGAATATATTGGCTTTGCTAAATGTTAGGAATAGTAGCATTATAGGCCCAAAGTTCAGAAGCCTGTCTTAAAAGTTCAGAAGCCTGTCTATTGTTTATGACGTCTCAGACACATGTGTATGTGTTGCAAACTGCATGACAAGTCTAATATAATATAGAGTATACACATTCAAAACACAACGTTGTTTCGTTTTACTCATATAAGAAAACAATAAGGAAATATGGGGCCGACAATATGGTACACCTCTGTGGTTATACATTCTACAAACATTTTTATTGTAACCCATACCGATTTATATGATTAATTAATAAATGGCCCTTTCTAATAACTTTGGATGCATATGTATAATTTCCTGTCGATGTGGCAGACGTGAGATCTTTGAAGGACTATTGAAAAGAACTCTATCGAAATTAAATATGGGTCTATACCAACATAAGTCAATCTATACGCTAAGTCAAATTTCGTTTTAATCGGAGAAAAGAAATATACTTTTCATCAAATCGGAATATAAAATATACCGTATAACATAAAACCGATAATTTTTTGACAATAAAGTTATGTTTTCAAACAAATAAAAACGAAGTTAAATTCGGCCGGGCCAAACATTTTCTACTTTGTGTGCATTCACGTTATTCATGCCACTCATATTGGAAAATTTAGGCAGAAGCTTCAACATACCGATACTTAAGTGGGACATTTGGATTACATCTATTTTAAAACATTAACCTATATTATTCTAGAAAGAAGTTTTTATTCACAAGGAATCGATATTCCAACATATAGCTAATTTGCATTTATAATCCGATTTGGATGAAATTTGGCACTGCTCATTTATTTGGCTCAAGGACGAACCCTATTGAAATTGAAAAAAATCGGTTGAGATTTAGATATAGCTCCCATATATACTTTCGTCGGATTTAAGGTAACTGGTGCACCAAAGACCTTACATATCTGTCGATTTGCACCAAATTTGGCACAGCGTATTGAATTGAGCCTACAATGATGTCTTTCAAGTTTCGTGAAAATCGGTCCAAATTTAGATATAGGTTCTATATAATGTAAATAGAGCACCGTTTTAATGTAAATAGAGCACCAAAGTCCCTATATATCTCTCGATTTGTACGAAATTTGGCATAACGTACTGAATTGAGCCTAGAATGATGTCTGCCAAGTTTCGTGAAAATGGGTCAAGAGTTAGATATAGCTCCCATATATTCGTCCGATTTGATGTAAATAGTGTACCAAAGTCACTATATATCTTTTGATTTGCACGAAATTTGGAATATCGTAATGAATTAAGTCTAGACTGATGTGTGTCAAGTTTCCTGAAAGTCGGTCCAGATTTAGATATAGCTCCCACATATATTTTCGTCGGATTAAAAGTAAATGGTGTTCCAAAGTCCGTATATATCTTTCGATTTGCACGAAATTTGGCACAAGGTACTGAATTAGGTCTAGAATGATGTGTGTTAAGTTTCCTGAAAGTCGGTCTAGAGTTAGATATAGCTCCCATATATAATTTCGTCCGATTTAATGTAAATGGTGTACCAAAGTCCCTATATATATCATTCGATTTGCACGAAATTTGGCATAGCGTAATGAATTAGGTCTAGACTGATGAGTGTCAAGTTTCCTGAAAGTCGGTTCAGATTTAGATATTGCTCCCACAAATGGTGTACCAAAGTTCGTATATATCTTTCGATTTGCATATAGTCGGCCGACTTTACTTCTTTCCTTACTGGTTTTTCCATTGCAGTAATTTTTTACCCTCATAGGGACTATGTCAAAACATGAAGATATAGGAATAATTTTTGTATATAATAGGTATGTTATCCAATTTGGTGAAAAATTCAATGATTATGATGAAAATCGTTCTCGAAAGCTCCGCTGGGATACCATTATATGATTTGGTATTTGGTCCATCTCATCCCCTAAATATTAACCCATAAACAATAGGGGTATTCATTGGGCAGAACCCATCCTACATGCAAAATTTCGTGAAGATTGGTCCATAACTGTGGCCTGTATCGTGTTTACAAATTATAATGGACAGACGGACGGACGGACACACATGTCTAGATCGACTCAGCTAGACGTGATATGACGATCGGTATATTTGAAGGTGGGTCTGGGACCAATATTTCGCGGCGTTACAAACTTTTGGGGCTGCACAAAGCTATAATACCCTGACAACTTAGTTGTGTAGGGTATAATAATATTTTTATAAATTTTGAAAGCACATTTAATGATCATTTATTCTAATTTCCCTTTTTGTGACCTCTTAGGCACTGTACAAAAATCCATTTTAACATCGCCAAATAGAGGCGTTTTTCTCGTACATGGTGGCAACGAAAATGACGATGCAAAGGGTTAACTCATTTTCATATTCAGTGGCTTTTTAACGTTTTATCACATCACCGTTTTACCATTTACACTTACAATAGCCGCGAGAGAATCCGAGAATCCAATATGGTTTCTACATTTGCTAGGACGCTGCCACCAAGGAGGAGGAACATCGATTCTACAACGACGACTACGACAAAAAATATTGTTTTAACAATATTAATTGCGGAAGTTGCCATTTGCCTGACCGAGAGGTTGTTTGGGCAAGTAGGATAAATACGTGGCATGGTGGAGTCTGAAGAGTGAGGGAAATGTCAAAAACATGTCTCGAGTAGTAGTTGGCACGCCAATACCGTCAAAAATGATCTGTTCCTTCCTCCCGCCCTTGTCATGACCCGTGCTGTTAAATTTATGGCAAATGCCGGAAGTTAAATGTCATGAAAAAATTAAATTGTTGGCAATATAAAATTTGCCAAAATGAAATCATTTGGCCGCAACATCAATGCGTTGTTGTAGATGTCGATTGTCGATGCCACCACCAGCACACAGTTCTGGTTGTTATTGGACAATGCTGATGTCGCTGATGAATGTCCTGATTTAACACTCAATGGCGTGGAGTAACCACACTCCGCTATGTACATATCTCCCTCTTCTGGATGGGACACAAGGAAATTTATTAATGTTTTCTGTGTCCTTAGAACGGTTCCATGGTCTGTAGGAGTGTTTTCGTTTCGTTTCATTTTCTTTTAATTTTTTTCTTTGGTCTGACAGTCTCTACAGGATATTGAATTCAGAAACGCCCACTGTTGGCGGAATGGCGAAGAAAAAGCTATTTTAATTAAGGTTTACCAGATGAGAAAATAAATTAATATTTGAAACAAATAAAAATCAAGCTGAGACAACATTTTTCAAATTCCTCTTTTTATGCTTTGGTAAACTTCAATATATGAAAGTAATGGCTTATTTTATGTTTTTTATTAGTTATAAGAAGCAATAGTCAGCAGTGTTGGTAGAATATTGAATATATTCATTTATGTGACATTTAAAATGAAGTAAAATTGATAAAAATTTAATGTAGTAAATGTTGTATATTTTATATAATTTTGAGTTCCTACATGAATATCAGACCCGTATAGAATAATTAAAAACAATAACTATATGATACCTCGCACAGGTTGGCCGGTGGTCGAAAATGTCGATAAAATCGGAGAAATTATAGAAGTTGACCGGCATATTAGCAGTCGTAACATCGCCGAGGAGCTAAAATTCGACAACAGTGGTGTCGTGTTGCATAAGGACAACGCTAGACCACACACATCTACAGTGACTCGCCAGAAACTTCGGGATTTCTTTTCCTCAACGTAATATTAATTATAATTTAGGATTTGAAGAGCGTAGCCGGGTAAACTGTTCCACCTCTATTGGCTTTAGCCATAAGTCTATGGGCAATGGGATTGTATGCTCAAGGGACAATAGAATATGTGGTGTGTGTCGTGAGGGCTTTTCCAGCAAGGGGGACACATTTTTAGGATTTCGGGGACAATTCGCTCTCGATACGAAATTGAGAACATTGCTGCAGCCGGACCTTAGTTATGCCAGAATCGAACGGGGTTGCCTTGGAAGAAGCCTCTCACTGTCCGAAATTGTAAGAGGATGTTGGAATAGGACTTTATTTCGTCGGTAGCCATTTACGGTTTCGTAGACCGACAGTTGAGGCACGGATTTTATCGCATTCGATATCGACGATGTGTTGAAGTCCGTGGAATACCTTCAAGATAGCGCCTGAAATCCAAACGGATGTATTTCGGAGGTGTATCTGCTATGACACATTGATGTTTTCGTAGACCGCCTGTTGAGGTACGGATTTCATCGCATTCGATATCGACGATGTGTTGAAGTCCGTGGAATGCCTTTACGATAGCGCCTGAAGTCCAAACGGATGTGTTTCGGAGGCGAATCTGCCATCACTGTGTGATGGTTGAGATGACACGGCAGACATCATGGCATCATCGTCATTTCAACACAACCGGTTGCAATTCGAGTGCATTATTTTATGTTGTTTGCAAGGATCTCCATTGAGTGTCGCTAAGAAAAGAATTCCAGGCTGTGACTGCATAATTAAGGATGGAATGTCTTATGACCGTCGTTACCAATGTTTCTTATTCTTCTTCAGAACTGAAGTCCAAAGGGATGTGTTTTGGAGGTGAATCTGCTATCACACAGTGATGATTTCGTAGACCGCCTGTTGAGGCACGTATTTCATCGCATTCGCTATCGACGATGTGTTGAAGTCCGTGGAATGCCTTCACGATAGCGCCTGAAGTCCAAACGGACGTGTTTCGGAGGTGAATCTGCCATCACTGGAATTCGAGTGCATTATTTTATGTTGTTTGCAAGGATCTCCATTGAGTGTCGCTAAGAAAAGAAGTCTGGGCTGTGGCTGCATAATTAAGGATGGAATGTCTTATGATCTTCTACGTCGTTACCAACGTTTCTTATTTTTCTTCAGAAATTTATTCCTAGCTTCCACCTTCTGTAGTTAGAAAGCGAGGTAAAATGAAGGAGGTTTTGGAAGACCACCCCATGGAATTGCGGATTATGTACGGTGGGGATGCACCTACCTTCGATGGAAATGTCCAGGAAGTGAAAAGTGACACAGTAGTCTTTGCGGTGTATAACGTAGATGGTGCTCCCGGAGTTGGTGGTGGTGTATAAAAAGTTGGAAATATTTATGCACACACGTCGTCAATGTCAACGGCAAAAGAAATAATCTGTGTGGCATAACTGAAACATCTGGTGGAATAATGGGAAGTTTCGCAAGATGCATATTGAACAAACTGGTAGAAACGACACCGCCTTCTGGTACTCCAATGAACTTGGAAGTATTTTTTTTTTTTTTTGCAAAGCTATATGTCTCCCTGAAACCATATTACTGGGTAGCAAACACGATTTTTATACCCTTCACCACGCTGTGTTACAGGGTATTATGTCTTTGTGCATATGTTTGCAACAGGCGAAAGGAAACGAGATAGACACATGGTTCCTTTTGAGAATATGCATACAATCACTTTCTAAGTCGATTTATGCATGTCCGTCCGTCTATCTGTCCATGTTAAATTGTAAACAAAGTACAGGTCGCATTTATGATCCGATTTGGATAAATGTTGGCATAGGTCAATTATTTGGCCCAAGGACGAACCCTATTGAAATTGGGAAAAATCGGTTCAGATTTGGATATAGCTCCCATAAATAGTTTCGTCCGATTTTATATAAATGGTGCACCAAAGTCCCTATATAGATTTGCACGAAATTTGGCATTCCGTACTCGATTAAGCCCAGAATGATGTGTGCTATGTTTCGTGAAAATCGGTTCAGATTTATATATAGCTCCCATATATACTTTCGTCCAATTTTCTGTACATGGTGTACCAAAGTCTTTATATATTTTTCGATTTGCACAAAATTTGGCACAGCGTGCGGAATTAAGTCTGGAGTGATGTGTGCTAAGTTTTGTCAAAATCGGTTCAGATTTAGATATAGTTCCCATATATAGTTTCGTCCGATTTTATGTAAATGGTGCACCAAAGTCCCTATATATACACGAAATTTGGCATAGCGTACTCGATTAAGTCTATTATGATGTGTGCTATATTTCGTCAAAATCGGTTCAGATTTAGATATATCTCTCATATATAATTTCGTCCGATTTTATGGAAATGATGCACCAAAGTCTCTATATATCTTTCGATTTGCACGCCATTTGGTATAGCGAACTGAATTGAGCCTAGAATGCTGTGTGTTTAGTTTCGTGAAAATCGATTCAGATTTAGATATAGCTCCCATTTTTATGTTAGTTGGGGTTTAGGTAAATGTTGCACCGGTTGATACGAAACGTATCACTGGTCCCGTTAGGTTTCCCCATTAGTAGTGGATTTATATGAATTTAGAATTGGAATAATACGGTCAACCTTCCAAATATCAGGAATTACCTACTGTGACAACGAAAATTCGAGAATTTTGGACAGATAACTGATTCCTATTGATTCCTATTATCACAAGTTTATTTAGAATGAACATGCAGATGCCGTCTGCAACAAGGGCTTTGGATGGTTTGGACTTAGAGATAATTACTTATTCCTCTACCTTAAAATCGGTCCCCCTTTTAGTATAGCCCCCATGTACATTGGTTCCAATATTCGATATTATGAGGGTATTATACATCTTTTTAAGCCGTTACGCATTATTTGCTGTATGTGCAAGGTCATAACCCAACCAAAGTCTGTATTTATGTATTTCGGTTTCTCCTGAAAGATCCGATTTTGTTTTTTTTTTTCAATATGCACCTGGTGGAAGGTATGTCAGCCGAAATTACCAAAATGTTTACTTGTTTTTGTTATCGCTATTCTAAATGAAATGACCGTAATTGATATATCGAGTTGTTGGATGGTAAAATATCTTCGGGCAGAGAACTTTTAAATATGATTCCATTTTTAACATGGACCCCATTTTACGTCCTTTTAATGTCCTGACCACATCATTATAAGTGATTATCGGATGATTAAAATCTTCTTTATGAAAATACTCAATAAATATGTTTGTAAAAGATTTTATTTAATGGTTCCGCCCCATTCATTGTACAATAAAACTGGCTGTAAATAATCATTTGTATATTAGATAGAAGTCAATCTGTTACAACAAACATTCTTTGCCCTGAAAACATGTTCTTGGACATGCTTTGAACCCTTCGATTACTTCACAATTTAACATATCTTTTTATACCCTTCACCGCACTGTGGTACAGGGTATAATGTCTTTGTGCATATGTTTGTAACAGGCAAAAATTATCAAGATAGGCCCATGGTTCCTTTTAAGAATATGCATAGAATCACTTTCTGAGTCGATTTATACAGGTCCGTCCGTCCGTCTGTCCGTCCGTCCATGAATTTTTGTGAACAAAGGACAGGTCGCATTTATGATCCGACTTGGATGAAATTTGACCAGGTCACTTAATTGGCTCAAGGACGAACCCTATTGAAATTGTTAAAAATCGGTTCAGATTTAGATATAGTACCCATATATATTTTCCTCCGATTTAAGGTAAATGGTGTACCAAAGTCCCTATATATCTTTCGATTTGCACGAAATTTGGCATAGCGCACTGAATTAAGTATAGAATGATGTGTGCAAAGTTTCATGAAAATCGGTTAAGATTTAGATATAGCTCCATTATATAGTTTCGCCCGATTTTAGGTAAATAGTCCACTAAAGTCCCAATATATTCTTCGATTTGCATGAAATTTTGCATAACGTACTGAATTAAGTCTAGAATGATGTGTGCAAAGTTTCATCAAAATCGGTTCAGATTTAGATATAGCTCCCATATATAGTTTCTCCCGATTTTAGGTAAATAGTCCACTAAAGTCCCTATATATATATATATATATAATTAGATTTGCACGAAATTTGGCACAGCGCAATGAATAAGGTCTAGAATGATGTGTGTTAAGTTTCGTGAAAATCGGTTCAGATTTAGATATAGCTCCCATATATAGTTTTGTCCGATTTAAGGTAAATTGTGTACCAATGTCCCTATATATCTTTCGATTTGCACGAAATTTGGCATATCGTGCCGAATTAAGTATAGAGTGATGTGTGCAAAGGTTCGTGAAAATCGGCCCAGATTTATATATACCTCCCATATATATCTTCGTCCGATTTAAGGTAAATGGTGTATCAAAGTCCCTATATATCTTTCGATTTGTACGAATTTTGTCATAGCGTACTGAATTAAGTATAGAATGATGTGTGCAAAGTTTCGTGAAAATCGGTTCAGATTTAGATGTAGCTCCCATATATATTTTCGTCCGATTTTATGTAATTGGTGCGCCAATCTTTCGATTTGCACGAATTTTGGTATATGGTACTGAATTAAGTCTAGAATGATGTTGCTAGGCCGATTGACACAACGTACTGAAGTAATTTAAATTAGTCTCTGGCAAGTTTTCCTGAAATCTGTTCAGATATAGACTTATAACAAACACGCTACGTCTGTTAGGATACATATGTAGAATATACCCAAAGTGGTGAAGGGTATCATATAGTCGGCCCAGTCCGACTTTACTACTTTCCTTACTGGTTCCAATATAATTCCATTTTTACAGCAACACCTTTTTTTTAATTTATGCCATTTTATGTTATTCCCATATAAATTTGTATGTTCTGACATTTTACCATGGTTTTCCATGACATATTTATGACAGCTTTACGAAAAATTCACAAACATTAGTTAGATGTTCCAGCCGATGTCATTTCAGCAGAAGTTGTTGGGTATGTATGACTTGAACTACAACGATGTACATCTGGATTAACATTCAAAAGTCATTTGACGTGGAACAACTTTAATATTCATAAAGGTTGAAGGATGCAAAAACCCCAAACTATTTTTTTTATAAATATACAGTGAAAGATATATGGATGTATGTGACTGTATTATTGACAGAATGTTACTACATATTTTAATGTTCACGGGCGGCGATGAGTGGTGGGTGATGTTGGCAAAAACGCCTACATTAACGTTAATAAGCTATGGGTAGCTGTTGGAAAATTAGGTATTCCGAATTTACATGAATTTCATTTGAAAATTAATGACACGGCTATGGAAACAATTCCGCATTATTTGGTAGTTATCTGTTTGTAATGCTGGTTAGCCGTTATGCGAAAAGATCCAGTCATTTGTATTTAAAATTATGAATACCCTGTGGTAACATTCAGGTCTGCTACACGAGACCAGAAGGCATATTACATTTCGAAAAATTAATAATTTAAATTTACATTTTTGTTTATATTAAGCACACACACATACAGAAAGTGCCATCAGCAATCGGCATCAGAAGCATACACACATACACCTACACTTAGGCAGTTGGACTAATACATATTCAACACGCAAAAGTAAAAACGCGTTACTTCGAATGTATGCGAATGGAATTAAAATTGTTATTTTGTTGTTTTTGTTTTTTGGCTTTCTCTCGCAGAAGGCTTGGTTTGTCGTTTAAACGTATCTACAATGGTGATGGGATTTTTAGGTCTACATGTGCACGTCCATGTATTTGTATTTATCCTTGTGATTGTAGGTGGCTGGTATTGGTGTAAGTAAACAATGCCCTAGAGTGAAATTCTATGCAAATGTAGGTAACAAACATCCGAACGACATCATCTACAGCAACAAACAACATATCAGCGATATTTAAATGTACATACATTGTTGCTACACGTATGGCCACCAACAACAATAAAACCCATCATCAACATGTACAGGCATATGCATGTACATCAATATCGTTTATTTACTTTATTTTCATATTATTTTGGAAATAAAAGTGAAAAAAAAAACAAAATAATAGCCAAAAACTAAATATTCATCTTGTGTATTTAAATAAAAATAAAACAGCAGCAACAATAATACATACATTTTCAGTCGAATATAAGAGGCAGGATAGTCAGGATATAGAAAATGGAAAAATATTTATTGCCGTTACTATATTAATTCCATGACAAAAATTAGGGACAAATTTGCCAATTGCTCTGAGGAAGCGCCGAGCGTGGATGTTTTGAAGGTTCTTCTTTGATAGAACATGGACCAGGGAAATAGGCTTGAACAAAAGAAATAATCGTGAAATTGTCGGGGGACAATTTGCTAAATAGTTTGATACAATGGAGAGACGAGTAGGCCTATAAGCCTGGGTAATGCAAATTAGATATAAAAGCGCGAAAAATGACAATTAAGCCTTGGTTATTCAGTGTTGGTCAAGTTGATAAATATTTTATTCGTGCAAATCCTTATTCATTACTTTGTGTCAAATTTCGTGCAAATCGAAAGATATAAAGGGACTTTAGTGGACTATTTACCTAAAAACGGGGTAAACTATATATAGTAGCTATATCTAACTCTGAACCGATTTTCGCGAAACTTTGCACACATCACTATAGACTTAATTCAGTACGCTGTGACAAATTTCGTGCACGTCGAAAGATATATAGAGACTTTGGTGCACTATTTATCTTAAATCGGACGAAAATATATATGGGAGCTATATCTAAATCTGAATCGATTTTTCCCAATTTCAATAGGGTTTGTCCTTGGACCAAACAAATGAGATGTGCCAAATTTCATCCAATTCGGATCATAAAAGCTACCTGTACTTTGTTTACAATTTAACATGGACGGACAGACGGACATGCATAAATCGACTCAGAAAGTGATTCTATGTATATTCTCAAAAGGAACCATGGGCCTATCTCGATTATTTTTGCCTGTTACAAACATATGCACAAAGACATAATACCCTGTACAACAGTGTGGTGAAGGATAATGATCCTTGGCGAATTTTCCAACTCTAGTAGATGTAATTTGGTATTCTAGGTTATTTGAAAGTGAAAACAGGTTTGCAGAAATTTGTCTATATGGGCCCTATATTCAGGTTTCGACAGATTTTTCGAAGACCCCATAAAGTATCTTTATAAGAATAAAATTCTATGTATATATCATGTCCGTCCCTCTCTTTGTTATAATCGTGATAGAGATCGCAATATTTAAGATAAAACTTTTCAACTGGTATTGCTATTTGGTATTGCATATGGGGTATATCGGCCCACGTTGTATTAAATTATCAATATAACGTTTCGTCCAATTTGCTGTACTTTGAAGGTTCGATGCAGATTCTCTAAAGGGGTTGTAAATTGTGGCCATATGAAGGCGCCGTCCAATTTTCAGCATTTTGAATATTTTAGCCACATTTTCCAAACGAAAGGGCTCTAATTTTGCATACTAGACATTTACAGACTAGCATACATCTTCGCAGAAAATGAGCATTTTAGGTATATGGTTCAGCATAGCTCCTATTTTAAGTTAGCTGATATTTGGAAGGGTTTAGTCGCATTTCCAACCAAGAAGCATCTAATTTAGCATTTCCGGAGTCTGAAGGCTGGCATATATCTGCGCAGAAAATGATCATAACCCGTATAGAACATATTTGAAATATGTCCCATATAAAGGTACAAAAAAAAATTTCGGTGTTTGGACGGATATTGTCGCATTTTTCAACCAAAAAGCATCTAATAAAAAGTTTCGGTATTCTGGAGGCTGACATATATCTATGCAGAAAATTATCATTATATGCCCATTTTAAAATATCCCCCATATACAGATAACTCCCATTTTTCGGTATTTAACATGTTTGGTTGGAAAATGTTGTTATTTTCCAACTGAAAAGGCTGATATTTGGCATTTCAGGTTATTGGTAAAGAAGATACATCTCTCCAGAAAATTTCCAATATGTTTGTTGACTGAATTGTTAAAAATTCTACCCTAGTGTCTCTAATTTAGTATTTAATGTTCTAAGGGTATAAACAACCTACTAGCAGACAATTTATAATGCCATTATGTCCATATAAAAGTCACGAATTTGTCAAAAAGTTTCAATATCTATTTACGTTTTGGTATAGCTCCCATATAACGGCATCGACCAATTTTCAATATATTAAAGGCCTGTAATTTGGTATAAAGGTTCTTGAAAATTGACATACGTATAAACATCATTATAGATTCATGTTATGACATAGTTTGGTAGCACCTCAATATGAAGGTTTTAACGGCATTTACCCAACGTAACGGCAGTAATTTGACATTCCAAGACATTGTGTAAAATTGTTTATATAATATTAATTTTAAAAAAAAAATCACATACATATACCATTCTAAAATCAATGAAAAATTGAATGTAAAACGGACAGACTTGGAGTCTTTGGTGAACCATTTATATGAAATCGAGCAAAATTATGAATGGGAGCTATATGTAAACATGGTCCGAATTGAGCAACCGTTGTATACTTTTTTGCAACTCTAATACACATAACTATACACTCAATTTAAACGAGGACACGGGGTTCCTTTTGAAAATATGCATAGAATCACTTTCTGAGTTGATTTATGCATGTCCGTCCGTCTGTCCATGTAAAATTGGTAACAAAGTTCAGGTCGCTTTAATGATCCGAATTGAATAAAATTTTGCACAGGTCATTTAAGAGCGAACGACATTGAAATTGGAGAAAATTGGTTCTGATTTAGTTAAAACTCCCATTTTCGTCCGGTTTTATCTAAATAGTCCATAAAACTCCTAATATTTGTCCTATTGAGACACCATATTGCAAACGTATAGAATTGGGTTGATGTACGCAAAGTTTTGTTGAAATCGGTTAAGATTTAAATATAACTGTTATATATAGTATCGTCCGATTTTATGTGAATGATGCACTAAACTTGCAATATTTGTCCAATTGAGATAAAATATTGCACAAGGTATTAAATTTGGTCCCGGTTAAAGTATGCGAAGTTTTGTTGAACTCGGTTCAGATGTAGATATATCTCCCAAATATAGTTTCGTCCGATTTTATGTGTTATATTTTTGTCCGAATTTAAGTAAATGGTGCACCATAGTGCCAATATTTGTCCGATAAAGACAAAATTTTGCACAGCTTACTGAATTAGGTCCAGATTGATCTAAGCGTAGTTTTATTGGAATCGGTTTAGATTTAGATATAGCTCACATATATAATTTCGTCTGATTTTATGTAAATGGAGCACAATTCAATGTTTTCCGATTAATACTAAATTTTGCATACCGTATTGAAGTTAGTACAGTTTGACATGCGTGAAGTTTTGTTAAAATAGGTTCAGATTTAGTTATAGCTCCCATATATATTTTCGTCTGATTTTATGTAAATGGCGCAACGAGGAGTCTATTTGATTTTATATTCATGAAATTTAGCTGCGGGTATGGAATTTAGTCTACAATGCTTTGGTTAAGATTGAAATCGGTTCAGATTTAAATATAGCTCACATATCATGTACCAAATAACTAAAGTTTGTCCCCTTAGGACGAATTAGTACACAATCGAACCTAGAATAACCTGTATTGGGTTTTGTGTCGAGGTGCATTTTGGATGGCGCACTGTGTTGCAGCATACCAAATAGTGGATGCCACTGTTGCTCAAATATGTCCATTAATATATAGATCTTATAAATATTTTGATCGATGATTGACATTAAATTTTTCAAAAATTTCAGATTGGTTGTTTTAATATAATTCAAATATCCATTTCAATGGTCCTCCAAAGATGCTATGTCTATTCTATCTCAAGGATATTGTACATATGAGCATATCTTTTATGTACCCAAAGTGGTGAATGGTTTAATATCGAGGGTCCCGGCCGATTTTTGAACATTCCTTACAGGTTTTAATAGGTTCTGTAAAAATCCGAAGGTTTTCTCTGGTTTCCGGGCTGTGATAATTATTTCCATATTATCCTCGTTTCATGTTATGAAATATTTATTGAAAATATGTTACGAAATGTAACGTTTTCATATTTATTCAAGCTCCTAGCGAAACACTACAGTTTGCTTAAAGCATTTTTTGCTCTCCGAACGGCAACGACGGCTTTAGGTATTCTGTCATGGGATTCGGAACATTGTAGAGCATGTTGTTGTTTACCAGGTTGTATTGTCAATGTTGTTATAACAATAATTGTTATTGTTATGTTGCGTTTGTTTTATATTGTTTTGTATTTTTCACATGGAATTTAAACCAAAGAACACCATTGCATAATATAATAGCGAAATATTAGGTATAATATGGACCGAATCTGTGTACCCTTCACCACACTGTGGTACAGGGTATTATGTCTTTCTGCATATGTTTGTAACCGGAAAAAATAATCGAGATAGACCTGGTTCCTTTTGAGAATATGCATAGAATCACCTTTTGAATCGATTTATGCATGTCCGTCTATCCGTCCGTCCATGTATTTTTGTTAACAAAGTACAGGTCGTATTTATGATCGGATTTGAATGAAATTTGGCACAGGTCACTTAATTGGCCCACGGACGAACCCTATTGAAAATGGGAAATATCGGTTCAGATTTAAATATAGCTCCCATATATATTTTCGTCCGATTTAAGGTAAATGGTGTACCAAAGTCCCTATATATCTTTCGATTTGCACGAAATTTGGCACAGCGTAATGAATTAGGTCTAGAATAATGTGTGTTAAGTTTCGAGAAAATCGTTTCAGATTTATATATAGCTCCCATATATAGGTTCGTCCGATTTCATGTAAATGGTGCACCGAAGTCCCTATTTATCTTTCGATTTGCACGAAATTTCGCATAACGTACTGAACTGAGCCTAGTGTGATGTCTGCCAAGTTTCGTGAAAATCGGTTCAGATTTAGATATAACTTGCATATATATTTTCGTCCGATTTGAAGTAAATTGTGCATCAAACTCGTAAAGTTTGTCAGATTGACATCAAATTTTGCACAACATACAAAATTGAGCATAGAATAACGTAGTTGCGTTTTCTAGAAGAACATATATAGCCCAACGGATGACCTATTGATATTTGTTTGAAGTCGATTTACATACTTTCGTCCCATTGTAGCAAACGAATGACACGTTTATGGATATATCTAGGTCAATTCATATTTAGATATCTTATTTTATCCACATATCTTATTTTATCGAATTTTGTGATTATAGTCCTGTTTAATATACCTATAGTGGTGAAGGGTATCATATAGTCGGCCCCGTCCGTCTTTACTACTTTCTTACTGGTTTTTACGTGGAATTTAAACCAAAGAACACCATTGCAGTAAGCTGTGAGGGGGTTATTTAAAAGGAAAATGAAATTTTTTATAATAGCGAAATATATGCTATAACATGGATCGAGTCTTTAATATTCGACCATAGTTAATACTTTTTACCGAATATATATTTGACGTTAGCTTTATAAATCTTAAATATTTATATAAAAGCTGGAATATATGGGAAATTACAAAAATTTTTTAAATTCCTTGAAACTGAGGTTTGCAAAGTTATAACTCCCGAAATATGAACATATTGCATATAATTTAAATTCATTTCTATAAAATGAAGTGTTCTTGTCAAATTTTTAAAATATTGGTAAAAAATAATAAGTTTGGTGGAAGCTGTGATGGTGGTCATGTAGAAAAATGGGTAAAAACGGGTTGAAGCCAACGAGTTTTTTTGTACATGTGATCAGTGACTAAGTTGCGAGTACCCCATGGACAATATGGTTCTAATGTATGATTTTTCGATATATATTTTCGGTGTTTTTTGAATTTTTCTCATAATTAGGATGCGCATCCAGATAATGCAGTAAACTAATTAAAGGATTGTAGAACTCGTGATTTTGCTTTGTTTAGTGTATATCTCATGAATGTTCTCACCGTAGCTTCTTTGCAATTGGATTTTCAAAGACGAAAATTTGGTGCGTAAATTTTTATAAAAACATGTTTTTTGAGTCTAAATTTAAGAAAGTCCATTCAATTTCCGTGGAACCCCGCGTGATTTCAGTTTTTTTACGTGCCCTTTCTAATGAGCCCATCCATGTTCAAGTCCGCCTAATAATTCGCGTATATAATCGCGTTTTTTTGAATTGATTACACATACATTCATTCTTGTGTTATCATATTCTAGAATCTGTGTGAAAATAGGTCAAAAATATATCGAT
>NW_026880208.1:0-30073 GCF_032173495.1 Musca vetustissima
ATGTGGCAACATCAGACACTGCCCAACAACTGTCCAAATGATTAATAAACACATCTCGCAGCTGATGTTTTCGAAAATTCGAACAAAAAATGACAGCCGAAAACAACAAAAAAATTTCTCCCTTCTTTTCCGCTAAAACGTCAAAAACGTAGGTTGCTAAATGTGAAAATTAATTGGAATTTTTATGAAAATTTTGGAAATAAATTATTAAAGAAATGTGAAAATATCAACAAAATATGAATTATTGAAATGTTTGTGACAAAAACTAATTGCTTTTATTTAATTTCTATTCTTTTGTGCTGGTGATTACAATGGATTATGTTTGGATCTATTTGGATGTTTGCGCTGTGGCAAAATTTGTTTATGTTCGATGATAATGCGATTGACTGACAATGGAATATGGATGAATATTTTTTTTTTGTGTGCGTACAGCACTTAGCGTACAATGGCCAAGTCAAAGAATCACACCAATCACAATCAAAACAGAAAAGCCCATCGTAATGGCATCAAGCGCCCAATGCGTAAACGCCATGAATCCACCTTGGGTGTAAGTATTAAATGCGAGTCTTTGTTGTTGTTGTAGTGGTATTTCTAATTCGTATTTTGTATTTCTTATTTCCAGATGGATGTCAAATTCTTGACCAACCAACGTTTCGCCCGCAAGAACAACTTGTCCCGTGCTGAGGCTGATCAACGTTACAAGGATCGTGTTGCCGCTCAAGCCGGCAAGAAGAAGCCTGTTTCTCTCCAAGAGTAGATTGTATCCTTCTTTTGTACGTCATTTTAAGGAATAAAAAAAACTGACAAAATTTTGATTCTTTGAAAAAAGAAAATAGCGATGTGTGTAAAGAAATATTTATTTGTGGAAAGTGAAGAATTGAATTGCGAGTGCTCGGGAAATTTTCTAAAATAGTTATGGAACACTGTCACGGCATGGAGCCCTTTAAGTCAATATTTAAATATAAATTGAAATCGTAATTTATAACGAAGAATGCAGTGATTTCGATCAAATTCTAGCATGTTGAAAATAAGTTAACTTAGATGAAGGTTGTTCAGTATGAAACCCTATTTTGAATTTTTACTGCATCCATGTTTTTTTTAATAATAGGATAGGGTATGGTTTGTTTTAAAACTGTTCACAAGGATGAAATAGTTTAGCTAATTAGAACGGGGGACATTTTTTAATGTGGATTTTTTAAAGGATATTTTTTCAATATTTTCAAAAGCGCGGGATTTTGAAAGAATTTTTTAAAAAGGAAGGAATAATTTTTTTTTGAGTCTATGTTTTGAAATGCCAATTGATTTTTAAAGAAAGATGTTTAGGGACCATAAAGGGTATGATCATGCCCTGAAAGATTCGTTTTAGAAACTCATAGCTTAAATTTTTAGAAAACAGGCGTGGATTTTTTCAAGTACCAAAGAACAGGGACCCAAAAAAGGAGTGGTTTTTTTAAAGAATATTTTTTTCAAGTACCAAAAAGCAGGCGTGGATTTTTATACCCTTTACCACACTGTGGTACAGGCTATCATGTCTTTGTGCATATGTTTGTAACAGGTAAAAGGAATCGAGATAGACCCATGGTTCCTTTTTATAATATGCATAGAATCACTTTCTGAGTCGATTTGTGCATGTCCGTCCGTCTGTCTGTCCACGTTAAGTTGTAAACAAAGTACAGGTCGCATTTATGATCCGAATTGAATGAAATATTTTCGTCCGATTTAATGTAAATGGTGTACCAAAGCCCCTATATATCTTTCGATTTGCACGAAATTTGGCTCAGCGTAATGAATTAGGTCTAGAACGATGTGTGCTAAGTTTCGTGAAAACCGGTTCAGATTTCGATATAGCTCCCATATATAGTTTCGCCCGATTTTAGGTAAATGGTGTACCAAAGTCCCTGAAAATCATTCGATTTGCACGAAATTTGGCATAGCATACTGAATTAAGCCTAGAATGATATCATCCAGGTTTGCTGAAAATCGGTCCAGATTTAGATATAGCTTTCATATATATTTTCGTCCGATTTAATGTAAATGGTGTACCAAGGTCCCTATATATCTTTTGATTTGCACGAAATTTGGCATAGCGTAATGAATTAGGTCTAGAATGATGTGTGTTATGTTTCCTGAAAATCGGTCCAGATGTAGATATAGCTCCCATAAATATTTTCGTCCGATTTAATGTAAATGTTGTACTAAAGTCCCTATATATCTTTCGATTTGCACGAAATTTGGTATAGTATACTGAATTAGGTCTAGAACGATGTGTGTTGAGTTTCGTGAGAATCGGTTCAACTTTAGATATAGCTTTTATATCTGACCAAATGAAAAATTTAGTATCGGTTGCAGAATGACATGTTTATGGATCCAATTTCATTTTACTGGTCCTTTAAAAATGCGACGTCTGTTAGGATTCATCTGCTTAATATAGCTAAAGTGGTGAATGGTATCATATAGTCGGCCCCGTCCGACTTTACAACTTTCCTTACTGGTTTAAAGATTATTTTTTCAAGTACCAAAAATCAGTCGTGGAATTTTTAATAAATATTTTTTCAAGTTCCAAAAATCAGGTTATCAGAATCAGAATATTTTTCAGGGCGTGGATTTTTTAACGAATATTTTTCAGGGTATGGAATTTTTGAATATTTTTCAGGGTATGGAATTTTTGAATATTTTTCAGGGCATGGATTTTTTAAAGAATATTTTTCAGGGCGTGGATTTTTTAAAGAATATTTTTAAGGGCGTGGATTTTTTAAAGAATATTTTTCAGGGAATGGATTTTTTGAAGAATATTTTTCAGGGCGTGGAATTTTTGAAGAATATTTTTCAGGGCGTGGATTTTTTAAAGAATATTTTTCAGGAGTCCAAACAAAGCGTCAATTTCATGCCAAAAAATTTTTTTTTGCAGGAAAAAATTAATTTTGATTGTGGTGCTCCACTCCGAATACGTGTATGGTATGAAGCAAATTAAATACCTGATTTGATCCATTGATTGCATATCGTAATATTTTAACCAAATCTACATTATAATGGTCAACTCTTTGAACAATAAAGCAAATGAAGAGGTGAATCCTTTTTGGTCTAAATTTAGCCGACCTCTATCTATGTTTATATGAAGTATATATTAATTATCGATGAAATTTGCTTAGCTTTCCTTAGTGATTTACCATTCATTTCTATATATTATTTACTTTCTAAACAGCTTCCTGAATTATCGAATCAATTTCAAATTTTCTATCTTTTATAAAAAACCAATGTGATATGATCTGTTGAAAAGTTTTCCTAAGCACTCAATCTTTGAAGCGGTCAACATTAAATCTACAAATATAAAATATTGTTTAATCAGTACGTAAAGATAAAGTAGTACCTACTAATATTATTTTTACTCCAAAAGTGGTACTTCTGGTAATTCGTGCGTAAATATTCCGTTATCTCTGTTTACTAGTTGTATTTGCAATTTGTTTACCTAAGGCATGATATCATCTCATAAAAAGTTTATCAGGGACCAAATGTGGATTGTAATAAAATTTCTAATTCCTATACATAGTACCTATATATGAAGAGAAAATATTGAAATAAGATATAATAAATTTACCTTGCAATCCTTCTTCTTCTTCTTCTTGTATATTTGTTTTAGGTACTTGATTTAGCAGCTTATTCTATTGCAATTGAGTGATGATAATGAATTTCATTTTGCTTCAGCTTCTTATTAATTAATCCAGTGTTTGATTCCCATACACTTTTAGTAGTCATTTATTTCTTTTTTATTCTTTTTTTGTATC
This sequence comes from Musca vetustissima, assembly GCF_032173495.1. Taxonomy (NCBI): domain Eukaryota; kingdom Metazoa; phylum Arthropoda; class Insecta; order Diptera; family Muscidae; genus Musca; species Musca vetustissima. The sequence goes on from NW_026880208.1 coordinate 3,783, forward strand.
ACAAATTAATTTTTTTGCTTGTCAAACACGATGGCATGGCACACTTATATATCTCAACTTATCATCGTTCAATAATAAACACTTAATACTTTATGGAATGGTATATATTCTAATTCTTTGGCATAGCGTCGACGATAGTCCCACAAAAAGTGATCAATTAATATGGAATTAACATTATCCTTAGATATTTCAGGATACTTCTGCGCCAATTCCTCCAATACACGATCTTTAACTTTTTCCACAATATGTATGGAGGCACCACGTATTTCCACTTCCATGGGATCCCCATTTTCTAAGATTTTATCCGATTTTAAAATCTCCATTAATTCGTCGGTGTATTCCAATGAACCGAAATGTACCAACACCTGTGGTACTCTATAATCGGCAAACATTGTTATATGATATAAATCGCGGAATGCGCCAAGACCTTCACCACGGAAACATGCCCATACATCACCAACTAGGATTTGTGCTCTTTTATACAACGATACTCGTTTGCCGGCAAAATCAGCTTCATCCCTGAAGCAAGGAAATTCTTGTACTACTACTTTTAAAAGTTCCAATGCAGAGCCATTTGCCGCCTGTATAACATTTTTAAATTTCCCCTGCCATTTTTCCAGCAAACGCTGACCCACTTCATGAAAACATTTCAGACGTTGTTCCAGCAGAGGGACCATTGTCTGGCCATCATCTGAACGAAAGATACTCTTTACAGTTTCCAAATCGATTTTACTATAATATTCAGGATTGGTTATGTCCAGACCATCTTTCATGGCACGATTAATGGCAGCACATAGAGCAAAGTAGCCGGTATAACCATCTACTTTGTATTTCGTGTAATCGGCTGTAAGGGATATTAAAGATTACGATTTTTAATTATTAGAAAGGTATGCTGTATCCCACTTACTTGGTGTCCAAAAACAAAAGTTCAAGGTATCCACCACAAATATCCACTCGACGGCATGTGCATCTGTGGGCTTTGGATGCAAATCGTGTTGTGAGAAATTATTGACATCAATCACTTTGTCCTGTATGCCTTTGATAATCTCCTGTGTCAGTTTCTCAATTCCACTGTCCACCACTCGTATATATTTGGCATTCTTTACAATATATTCACCGGATTCACGTGGTAAAAGGGCGGTTTGGGTCATTTTATATTGTTTTGATTGATTGTGTTATGTTTGGGGCTCCAATTGGAATTAAATTTGATTGGGCATGCAACAGATTGCTTCTGACACAGTGCATTGCCGGAGACAACGGCGTTAAATAATGCTGTTTTGTTTGACATGCACAACATGTTGGCAGCACTGCCTACGTTACAATGCGCTTAGATGAGGGAAAAAATAAAATTATTTTTTAAAGAATATTTTTAACCAGTGAGCGGAGCAGTATAGTCGGACGGGGCCGACCATACGATACCCTACACAACTACCACGGAGCTCAAATTTTCTGCGGATGTTTATTCCGAGCCTGGGCAATATTTCGTGATATTTGCACCCTCTTGCCCGATTAGAGGTCCTAGCTACCCTTCCTCACACTGACATATTTTCCGAATATTACGAGTATTCAGTACAGCTATTGTCCAGATTCCCTTCACCGTGGGTTGTGTTGTGATGTTCGGCTTTCATTTGTGGTATATAGATCGACTCGAAAATAACACAAAAAATTAAGTTTTCGGTCCACTTCATTCAAAAAATTATATCTGATCATCAGCGAAAATTATAGGCGTTGTCCTTGACCATAACTGGAACCTCATGGAACATTTCAAAGCGATCGGCGCTATAGTTCCGCTCTATAGAGTGATAATGGGTTACTAAATAATATATGAATACGGAGATACTTGTAAATATTTAGGTGTAACTCCCACATCCGAGCACATACAACAATATAATTGGTATCAATTTAAAGGTCAACCACTCCTCTTGGATATAATATCAACTTCTCGGGTCTATGTCCTTTAGGGGTAAATATATACGCTATAGAATACAAATTTTGTCATTTTACACACAAAAGTCAGGGTCCATTTGACCCCCTAAATATTGACCGATCTTTATCAAAACAGGCATGCTTATTCTTTGGCCCGATCCCCTTCTCCATGCAAAATTTCACGATGTTCGGGCCATTATTGCGGCCTCTGGAGCGACCAGAAAAACCGACAAAAATTTAGTATTTGGTCCATTTCATCCCCTAAATATTAACCGATCTTTCCCAAAAACAATAGGGGTCTTCATTGGCCAGAACCCATCCTACATGCAAAATTTCGTGAAGATTGGTCCATAACTGTGGCCTGTATCGTGTTTACAAATTATAATGGACAGACGGACGGACGGACACACATGTCTAGATCGACTCAGCTAGTCGAGATATGACGATCGGTATACTTAAAGGTGGGTCTAGGACCAATATTTCGCGGCGTTACAAACTTTTGGGGCTGCACAAAGCTATAATACCCTGACAACATAGTTGTGTAGGGTATAAAAACATGTAAGAAGCGTGAATTTCTTACAGAATATAGTTAAGAACTAACAGTATTTAGGATTTCGATGAATATTTTCTAGGAAACAACAGAAGCGTGAATTTTTATACCCTACACAACTATGTTGTCAGGGTATTATAGCTTTGTGCAGCCCCAAATGTTTGTAACGCCGCGAAATATTGGTCCTAGACCCACCTTTAAGTATACCGATCGTCATATCTCGACTAGCTGAGTCGATCTAGACTTGTGTGTCCGTCCGTCCGTCCGTCCGTCTGTCCATTATAATTTGTAAACACGATACAGGCCACAGTTATGGACCAATCTTCACGAAATTTTGCATGTAGGATGGGTTCTGGCCAATGAAGACCCCTATTGTTTTTGGAAAAGATCGGTTAATATTTAGGGGATGAAATGGACCAAATACTAAATTTTTGTCGGTTTTTCTGGTCGCTCCAGAGGCCGCAATTATGGCCCAAACACCGCGAATTTTTGCATGGAGAAGGGGATCGGGCCAGAGAATAAGCATTCATGTTTTGATAAAGATCGGTCAATATTTAGCGGGTCAAATGGACCCTGACTTTTGTGTGAAAAATGACAAAATTTGTATTCTATGACATATATATTTACTCCTGGAGGATGTAGACCCCAGGAGTTGATAGCACATCCAAGAGGAGTGGTTGGCCTTTAAATTGATACCAAATATAGTGATGTATCTACTCAGATGTGGGAGTTACAGTCAAATATTTACAGGTGCTTACGTATTCAGATATTATTCAGTAACCCATTACCACATTAGAGGGAGAAATATCGCGCTGATGGCTTTGAAATTTTTCATGAAGTTCCAGTTATGGTCAAGAACAACGCCTATAATTTTCGGTGATGATCAGATTAAAATTTTGGGATGAAATGGACGGAAAACATAATTTTTTGTGTGTTTTCGAGTAGAGTATAATCCGAAAATCACAACACAACCCACCGTGAAGGTAATCTGGACAAGTAATTAGAAGGACTGTACTGAATATTCGAAAAAAGTAAGGAAGAGGTGTTGTTAACCTCTAATCGGACAAGAGGGGGCAAATATCACGAAATATTACTCAGACTCGGAATAAACATCCTCAGAAAGTTAGAGTTCGTGGTAGTTGTGTAGGGTATCGCATGGTCGGCCCCGTCCGACTATACTGCTCCGCTCACTGGTTTTTTAAATATTTTTAAGAACCAACAGAAGAGTTTTTTAAAAAATATTTTTAAGGACCAATAGAAGATTGAATCAAAAAAAAAAAAAAAAAAAAAAGACAAAGGCGTGGTTTTTTTAAGAATATTTTTTTGATACCAACACACATAACGCGAAGATTTTTTAAAGAATATTTTTCCGAGGCGCTTGGATTTTTTAATGAATAATTTCGGAGGTTCAACACCTGTATAGATTTTTTTAACGAATTTTTTCAACGACCTACAAAAGTCGTATATATTTTAAAGAATATTTTTTAACGACATACAGAAGGCGTAGATTTGTTCCAGAATATTTTTGAGACCTATACAAGGCGTTGTTTTGTAAAGAATATTTTGTCGAGACCTACACAACACTAGGATTTTTTAAAGAATATTTCTTTCGAAGCCTACAAAAGGCGTCGATTTTTAAAGGACCTACAAAAGGCGTCGATTTTTAAAGGACCTACAAAAGGCGTCGATTTTTAAAGGACCTACAAAAGGCGAAGTTTTTTTAAGGACCTACAAAAGGCGTAGATTTTTTAAGGACCTACAAAAGGCGAAGATTTTTTAAGGACCAACAAAAAGCGAAGATTTTTTAAGGACCAACAAAAGGCGTAGCTTTTTAGGGACCTACAAAAATGCGAAAATTTTTAACGACCTACAAAAGGCGTAGATTTTTTCAAGGATCTACAAAAGGCGTAAAATATTTGTTCATAACCTAAAAGGCGTACAATTATTAAGGTTTTTTTCAAGGACCTGCAAAAGGCTTAAATTTTAATGATTCTCAAGTTTCGGAATATCCTTAATATAACTGTACCCTTAATAATCTATATTCTGGATTTGCTTAGGGTGAAATATCTTCCTACAAAAAAATCACGTTTTGGACGTTACCATTAATTTTTGGTAATTTTCGGATTTCAGACATATTTTTTAATCAGGTTGAATAAAATTATCGACCGATCTTTGGGTATGGTCTTAATAGGCATTTTTGTTGTCCTAAACACCTATCCGTATAAATCTTCCGATCGATATTAGGTATTTAGAATGCCCCCTCATAGCGGAGGGCGGTTAAGGACTTTTTATTTTATTTTAAGAATATTTCTTTAAGGTCCTCCAAAGTCTTAGATTTTTAAAGAATAGATTACTTAAAACTTGTCATTATAAGAAACTGCATGGTCCGTTATGAAAACCTAAGAACAAGGCCTATAAATGAGTTAGTCCAGGGAGTCCAGCTGGGTATCAGCTGCCCTTAAGTTCGCTGTCAACATCTATTTTTGTAAATCGACTTCCATTATGAAAACGTAATCAAAAGCCAAAGTTTTGACATTTGACTTGAGAAAAAAACAGCTGACTTCCGCTAGCTTATAGTACGTTTACATTTAACCAGATTTCGTTAACCCAGTGGGTTTAAATTGTCAATTCCTTTGCATATATGTCAAATAAATCCTCATACTGTAGGTTAACCCTCATACTGTAGGTTAAAAGTTCTAATGTAAATGCCGTTTTACGATATCGAAGAATATAGTAAACTCTAGTAGATTCTTGCAGTACGGGAACAGTAACATTTATTGCATTCCTTTAATTAAATGTCAAACTCTAGTCTGTCATTACTTTCTCTTCACATTCCTTTATTCCCTCTTATTTATCACGAAACAAACCCTCACAACATTCCTTTTGATGGCAGCAACAGTCTTTAGCCTACACTTAACACATCCATACAAAAGCTCAGTGCTGTGAAACCCCATATGTCATTTGCCATTGTTTTGAAGAGCAAATGTCAGATGTTTGCTGTTCGTCAGTCAGTCTTTTGCTATTTTCCTAAAATGTTCAGACAGAAAAAAGTTCTATTGTGAAGAAAAAGAAAATTTTGCTAGAAATGTGAATTTTCTGAGAATAAATAAAAAGAAAATTTAAAGCTAAATAAAAAGAAATAATTAAAAAATATAAGTGTTTATTGCCATCCTCTCTCAATATTTTTGGCAAATGTTTGATGGCATTTCAATGAAAAAGAAAAGAAGAAAAATTCATTCTATTGTTGTGCCTGTGTTGTGTGTGGAAAAAAAGTAAAAGAATTTTTTTATTAACACAAGAAGAAGAAAAAAAAAACGCAAAGAATAGACCCCCATATTATTCCATGGGGTTTTGTATTTGTTGTGTTTTATTTGGTTTTTATTGTCTCTGACAAGACGACGACGAAGCAGCAGAAGATTATTGTTTAACTTCTTAACAACAAAAAAGGCGTTCTGTGTTTTTTTAAATATCTATGACGAAAAGAAGAAGAAATTAACGACAACAACAACAATAATAACAAGAATATCAACAAAGTGATAGATTAGTGCTCTTTTTCCTCCCTCCCGCTATACACCCCCATCAACACCCCCACTAATAAACAAACCCAATGCTTTCACGGCTTCTTGTGGTTTGAAGGCAAAAATAAATTTCCTAAAATTGGTGGTAGTTTAGTTACCAAATGATAAAATAAAATAAAAAAAAATAAAATTTGCGTGTGACGTCTTGTCTGCCTACAAGGAATCATAACAAATAGAATAATAATAGAAAATTTATTCGTGAGAAATAACAAATAAAAAAATTATAGTGGAAATTTCTTGTGCTTTAACCCAAAAAAATAATACTAAAGGAAAATTAAATAATAAATAACACACAAGTTGAAAATCCATTGTTCCGTGCCGAGATTTTCATTTCAACCACAACAAAAACCAGAGTACATCACCAACAACAATAATTGTTGTAGATCATCATCTCCGGTCTTTAAACGTCATTATTTGGCGGGCGGAATAGAAAACCAAAAACAACAACAATAACAAAAATAAAAACAAATCAAAAATCTATTACAGCTGCACAGTGTCAACAATATATTTTTTATTGGAGTTCTAGTGTGTGTGTGCGTGTGTGTGGATTACCAATCGCCCCTTTTCTTTGTGGATTAACGACGACGACCAGAACAGCTGATTTGTTGTTTTTGTTTCGTTTATGCGGCTTTTCGTCTAACAGGTGAGTGTGTAGAGTTAAGTGCTGCTTGCCCTGTTTTTAATGCTTTTTTTGGAAAACAAACATAAAAATTGTTAATTTGGGTTTATCTTGTTTTGATAATTACTTTTGTGTGACAGCTGGATATGTTAAGTCATTCGCCGTGTAATTGTGATTGATTGATTAATTGTGAAAAGTGAAATTAAGAGACTTCATTTCACAACACCTGTGCTTTGTTGACAAATGTCATTTTTATAGCAACAGTGATTTCTAAACAAACAAATCGGTTATAATGTGTGCTTAGGAATATGTCAATCGTTGTACTTCAACAGATTTTTTTAAATATTTATACCCTACACAACTATGTTGTCAGGGTATGATAGCTTTGTGCGGCCTCAAGAGTTTGTAACGACGCGAAATATTGGACCTAGACCCACCTTTAAGTATACAGATCATCATATCTCGATTAGCTGAGTCGATCTAAAAATGTGTGTCCGTCTGTCCCTTATAATTTGTAAACACGTACAGGCCACAGTTATGGACCAATCTTCTCGAAATTTTGCATGTAGGATGGGTTCTGGCTAATGAACCCCTCTATTGTTTTTGGTAAAAATCGGTTAATATTTAGTGGATGAAATGGATCAAAAATTGTATTTTTGTCTGATTTTCTGGTCGCTCCAGTGGCCACAATTATGGCCCAAACATCTCGAATTTTTACATTTTAAAGGGGATTGGGCCAAAGAAAAGGCATGCCTCTTTTGATAAAGATCGGTTAATATTTAGCGAGTCAAATGGACCCTGACTTTTGTGTGAAAAATGACAAAAAAAAAAATTGTCTATAGTGCATATATTTACTCCTGAAGGACATAGACCCGAGATTTTAATAGTGTATCAAAGAGGAGTGGTTGACCTTTAAATCGATACCAATTATATTACCGTATGTACTCGGATGTGGGAGTTACACTTAAATATTTACAGGTGATTCCGTATTCATATATTATTTAGTAACCCATTATTTCACTAGAGGGCGGAAATATAGCGCTGATCCCTTTAAAATTTTCCATGAAGTTCCAATTATGGTCGAAGACACCGCCTATAATTTTCGATGATGATTAGATTAAAATTTTGGGATGAAGTGGACCAAAAACTTAATTTTTATGTGTGTTTTCTAGTCGAATATAGGCGAACATCACAACACAACCAACTGTGAAGGGAATCGGAATAAACATCCGCCCCGTCCGACTATACTGCTCCGCTCACTGCTTAAGTATATTTTTAACGAAAATAAGAGTTCGGTGAAAATATTTTTATAACCTCTACGATAAGATGAAATATTTCGAAGTGATGCTATTCCGTATTCACCGGAGAGTCCATTCTTGATCAGAAGAATTTATATCTGTCTGTTAAAATCACGATAGAGCTTGCAATATTTTGATATAGAGCTTTGAAATATTGTTTATATATAATTTTTACTCCTACGATGTTTATAATTGGCAATGGAATATATCAATCCATGTTTTGGTATTTTGGAGATTTTTGACACATTTTGCAATCAAATTGGGTAGTAATTTAATATTTGAAGTTCCCATTGAGTATAAAATCTTTGTACCGAAGTTTAAAAATATAGGCCCATTTTTTGGGTGCCCTCATTATTCGGTATTTTGGGGAGTTTGGCCAACATGATTGGCTGTAATTTGGTATTTTGAATTCTCATTGGTTGTCAAATCTCACTACTAAAAATTCTCAATATAAGCCCGCTTTTTAGGCAACTCCCATATGAAGTCTCTTCCAAAATTTAGGAGGAGTATGGGTACGCTTTTAATTCAAATGGATAATTTATAAATATAAGACCTCTGAAATGCCATCAACAACTAAAATACAGTAGGGAGTTTATAGGCATTCGATTATTATCGAATTAAATTACTTAGTTGCTAAAAATTCCGACAGATGCTGCCTTTTGTGCTTATAGCACAGGCTTGAACCATTTGATGACATATTTCAGGCTTTTATCTTTGCCAACGAGCGTAGGTTTAAGCCTACAATTTACCACCACGCTCAGAAATGACTTAAAGCTAAAATATTTTTAGGAAATTTCCACTCTAATAGAGCTTTCAGAAAATATATTCAAAGAGGATCCCCATCTCTATAGAGGAGTCCCATTGTTTCTCCATTGCAGAGTTTCTACAAGCCCTATATAGGGATATCTAAAGACTTAACTGTGGTTTTCTATAAAAATGCTTGATGCTTCATATATAGTATACAGTGGTGTAGAGAAGAGATTGCAGCTATGCTCTATGGATAAGTGTATTTTCATAAGGAACTCTATAATTATAAGACTTAAGAGGTAAGAGGCCATCAACAATTAAAATATAGTAGGGAGTTTAGGGGCATTCGATTAATACCGAATTACATTACTTAGCTGCTAAAAAAATCTGACGGATGGTTTGTGTTTATAGCATAAACTCGGTTTTTGTTTCAGGTTTTTATCTTTGCTAACGAGTGTACGATTAAGCCTACAATTTACCACCACAGATGACTTGAAGCTAAAATATTTTTAGGAATTTCCACTCTAATGGAGCTTGTAGAAAATATCTCCAAAGAGTATCCTTATCTCTATAGAGAATGACCATTGTTACTACAATTCCTATATAGGAATAGCTACACATTATTTCCTGTGGTCTTCTATAAAAATTATGATGCTTCATAGATAGTATAAAGTGGTGTAAAAAAAATTTTAGAGTTCTTTTAGGGTTAGAAGAAGAGACCTCAGCGATGTTGTATGGATAAGTGTATTTTCATGGGGAACTCTATAATTATAAAACCTCTCAAATACCATCAACAACTGAAATACAGTAGGGAGTATAGAGGCATTCGATTAATACCGAATAACATTACTTAGTTGCTAAAAAATTCCGACAGATGGATGTTTATAGCATAGACTCGAATCAATGGATGACATGTTTTAGGTTTTTATCTTTGCTAACGAGCATAGGTTTAAGCCTACAATTTAACACCACGCTCAGAAATGACTTAAAGCTAAAATATTTGTAGGAAATTTGCACTCTAATAGAGTTCCTTGAAAATATAACCAAAAAGGATCCCCATCTCTAGAGTTTCTACAAATCCTTTAGAGAAAATAGCTACAGACTTACCTGTGGTATTTTCTTAAAATTATGATGCTTCATAGATAGTATTCAGAGATGTAAAAAATCTTTAAAAGGTCTTTTAGGCTTAGGAGAAGAGATCTCAGCGATGCTCTATGGATATGGGTATTTTCATAAGGAACTCTATAATTATAAGACCTCTTAAATGCCATCAAAAAAATAAAAGACAGTAGGGAGTTTAGAGACATTCGATTCAAATCGTATTAAATTACTTAGTTGCTCAAAATTCAGATAGAGGGCACTGTTTGTGTTTATAGCATAAACTCGAACCATTCAGGTTTTTATTTTTGCTAACGAGCGTAAAGTTTAGCCTACAATTCACCATTACACCCAGAAATCACATAAAAAATAGTTTTTCTTTTGAAATTTGTTTAAAAAATCTATGCCTACCAAGGACTGTAGAAATTTGTTTGCAAAAAATCTACGGCTATTAAGTATCTTTGAAAAATTTTAAGCGCTTATTTATACTATTTCGAGTCGAGCTTAACGATCTAAGTTTTGCAATGAAAAGGAAAGCCAGGAGAAGAAACTACGTACCCACCACTATGCGACGCGCATCGCCGTTTGTTAAGCGGCTCATCAGGCATATTGGGCTATGTGGCTTTACAAAGGTCGTATGTTGATAACTGGTATTTATTCCGTCCTGATGCGAAACTTGCATATGCAAATTACTGGTGTTGTTTATGCCGAAGTACTGGTGTTGTTTTCTAAAGTATCTCATGTTCTCTCATATTTTGACCAATTTTTTTTATTATATTAATATTTTTATTATAAATTAATATAAAACTTGTATCCAGCTGTCACCAACCAGTATTCTGTAGTATTTCAATGGAAAAATTTGTTCTTCTGCATAACTTTGCTGACTCAACGTAATGTGACGTAAAAAAAATTAAATAACTTCGTATTCGTTCGTTGGTATATTGCAATAATATTTATTTTAGAAAAAAATTGTATTTTTCAAATAAAAAAAAATGGGCTACATTATTTTTTCTAGTTTAGAAATATTTGTTGCTATTGACAAGCTTGTTGTTGTTGTAGGAAGTCAAGTATTTATCATCATCATCCACACAACGCCGTCCGTCCCCTGTCATCACTACTCGTACATCAATAACTTCGTTTCATAAAAAGTTGACGTTTGCTTTTTTCATTCCAAGAATAGATAAATGAAGAAACGCAAGACAAATATTTGTACAATTTGTGTAATTCCCCTTAGGGCACCACGACACAATGGGTTCCAAAGTGGAAAAATAGTTTTTTTTATTTTATTTATTTGTTTGTAATCACTGTGCTTCTTCGAACAAATCTAATTATGATTGATATAAATAGTGCACTTGCAAAATTTCGAAAATATTTTTATTGGCAAAGTATTGATTTTTTGTTGGTAAAAATGATTTATGATTTTTATTTTTGGTTTTCGTTGCTGTGTTTATTTCCGCCATTTTTTCGATTCTTTGATATGTATATTTGTTGTTGTTATGTTCGGTGTATAGGCTGTCAGTATATAATAATTGATCATCTACAAAAGTTATTTTTAAGATTTTGTATAAAAAAAGTACAAACATTTGTTGGCCATCGTTTGTCATCGGAAAATGCCAGACAAGCTAGAAGTACATTTTTTTGTTGTTTTTCTTCAAAAAATAAATTATAAATAAATAAAAAATAAAAATAAATTATAAATTATAAATCTCTTAATTGCATAGTATATTATTATTATTATAGGCATTTATTTATTTTACAAATTATTATTATTGTGCTAATAAAAGCTATGGGTTAATACGCACTTCATTTTTAAGAAAAATAAAAATATTCTTTGATAGGTAAACATTTTTTTCAAAAAAAGAAATAAGAGTAATGACTTATAAATAGGGCGGTACAAAAGAAAAATTCCAGAAAAAATTATGGAAAATTTCGGGGATTTTTTTGAACTCCACTTTGTTGAAGGCCTTTAAAAATAGTTTTACAAAATCCCTACCTCAAAAAGGGAAGAGTGGAAATATTTTTTAAAAATTCTTCAAGGGTCTTAGAAAATATTTTTTAAAAATCTAAATATATATTTTTTAAAATCTAACAAATTTAAGGGTCGTAATAAAAATATATTTTTAAAAATCTACTCCCTTCAAGGATCTTAGAAAATATTTTTTTAAAATCTACTCCCTTCACGGATCTTAGAATATATTTTTTTTTAAAAATCTACGCCCTTCAAGGGTCTTATAAAATTTATATTTTTAAAATTCTATGCCCTTTAAGTGTCTTAGAAAATATTTTTTTAAAAATCTACTCCCTTCAAGGATCTTAGAAAATATTTTTTTTTAAATCTACTCCCTTCAAGGATCTTAGACAATTTTTTTTTTAAATCTACGCCCTTTAAGTTTCTTAGAAAATATTTTTTTTTAAATCTACTCCCTTCAAGGATCTTAGAAAATATTTTTTTTTAAATCTACTCCCTTCAAGGGTCTTAGAAAATATTTTTTTTATTCTACGCCTACCAATGGCCTTAGAAAATATTTTTTTTTTTTTTATACCAAACTGACGATCCCCTTGGTCCGACCCACAGACGATGGCCGACCAAAGGGCTCCTTCAAATAGCAACCAATGACTATCACTGTTCCTGCCATGAGGATCAGATTTGTCAATGATTGCCACTAGAAGGTCTTCTTCAACGGCTACCTTTGTCGGTCTGTCATATGGCTTACGCTGTCTTTGGCTACGAACTTTGGAGTTTGCCTTTCCAGAGGAGGTTGATGCCTTCTCTGTACTTGGCTGTGTCTCCGCCGTTTGTTGTCCAGCGATAGCCGCATATGAAGTAGAAGGATCTGCCAGACGAGAAGTCATCGTCTTCTTGGGTTAGGGTTGCGGACCTTCTGAAGAGCGGATGCGCTTCATAGATTTGCTCTGTGGGGCGACATTTACTCCCCCAGGAAACGATGGTTCCTTGACTCGGGCTTTTAGGCAGAGCCCTCCACACGTTGATCACCCTTGTGGGTGGCATTTTGGTTAGGGATGTTCTCAATTGCCTTTTCCTGTGCATTCCTGCTAGGGTTCGGCTTCGAGCTGGGCTTCAGCTCAGAAGTCGGCTTAGCACCTTTGTCAGAGACAGTAGGTTTCGCCGAATCTACCTCTTTCTTGCTAATAGTAGGATTCGGGAGGGAGATCCTGTCGAGTTCACGATGGAGAGCGTGCGTGTGCGTGTCGAATTTCCTTACTCATCTCATCTTACCCTTGATGAGGTGTACCTCCCTCTCCGAGATCAAATTCGTGTCTCGCCCCACGAATTTGCGGAGATACGAAACAGCACGTTTGTAATGTTTCGCATCAGCTACTTCTCGGGCCTTCCCAAACTTTGAGCTGCTGTCCGTTGCTGGGGTCTCAACAGCTTCCCCATCGTCGGACATCATCTTCGTTGCAGATTGTCACTGAAGTTTGTCGGCGGGTGCCGACACAGGACCTGTTCGAGTTAGACTGGAAGTCAGTCGGGCAACAGGGTCTGCGTTTTCTTCGTTACTACTACAGCAATCCCCCTGTGTAGACTTGGCTGGGATCACCGTGGTGTTCAGCTCATCATCAGTTAGGGTGAGATTCAGTAGCAGTTTCTCCGGAAGCGTTTCCCCACATTGCTCTTCCGGTACCAGTCTGTCTAACTGGTCGAAGAGTTCCTTACTTTGCTCCTCTAGACTATAGCGGATAGCGTGTAGAGTTCCGTGTAGGTCGTCCCCTCCCAGAACTACAGTCCTGTCAGCCAGAGACTGATTTTCATCAGTCTTGACATGCTCATTTGCCAAAGGAATAGCCGGATCGTGAACGTTTTGGTTTTGGATTGATGCACTTGTAACAGATACAGCTGCAGGTGCCAAAGCATCCACATCTAGAACAGCCGGATCACAATCGCTTGATCTCGACGACACGTGGCTTGTGGCCTGACCAACGATTGCCGCCGGTACTGGTTTATTAACTCCCTGCACCGTAACTTTATTCTTTTGTATTTCTTCTAGTTGATTTATACCCCGATCCATTTCCGTCCACGGAGGATCCGAAGATCCCAAAGGTTTCCACGAAGTGCAGAGAATAGTTGATCTAGGAGACCTAGATCAGTTTCACTCTGCACATCATGGAGACCCCCTTCCCATCCGCCACACGGGAAGACGCGCCTAGTAGGAGATTGGCAACTCCCCTAGTAGGGATAACTAAATCGACTTTCGACTAATCGACTTTTTGTATTGAAAAGTCTAAAAGTCGAAGTCGACTTTGATCTATGAGAAAATCGTAAAGTCGACTTTTCAAGATCGACTTTCGATTTTCTTCATAAATACTTGGTTTTTTATCACAAAGCTCAAATTGCCCAAAAATTTCACTTACCGGAACTTTACATTATCTGTTCACAATAATTCATATAAAAAATCAAAATTTTAGTTGATTTTACAGAAGTCAGTAAAAGTCGAAAATCGATTTTGAACAGTTTTGACAAAATCGAAAGATCGAAAATCGACTTTTTAGTCAAAGGCATAAATCGAAAAGTCTAAAAATCGACTTTTTGGTCAGAGGCAAAAATCGAAAAGTCTAAAAGTCGACTTTTGCGCTCGACTACGTATCCCTATCCCCTAGGCGTACCTCACTTTTGTACATTTAAAAACGATCACAGAGTTTCCCCTACAATTCGCCACAGGAGGTTGGTGTCTATGATACGAAAGCACGAGTAGCGCCATCTAGCTATCCACACTGTCATTTCATCGTTTGTCGAATTCTCCTAAATACCCTACTGAGGCCCACACATATATTTTGTTCAAATATATACAATTCCAAAAATTCTTCATAAAGATTAGACCTTCCAGGGGTTTTCTAGAAAAAAGATTTATATTTTTTAATAAGAGATTGCAGACGTACATATATACATAAGGAATTCGAAAATTCACTAGGCAGATCGGACTATGAAGCTTCAAAAAAATGTTTTTAACAATATCCACGCCTAGGTAAAGTTTCATTCATTCATGGATATTTTCAAAAATATTTGAATATTTCAATCTTTAAATATTTCAAGGCACCTCTTTAAGAAGTTGAGTATGCCATCATCCCAACAAAAAATCGAAACTTTCCAAATAAAACTCATATGCAACCTTCAAACTGTACAAGAACCTTGAAATGTTGTTGTCCTTATATATAGTCTCCCAAAAGGAAGAGAGTAAAATGAAGAGAACGAGTGTGTGTACGGCTCTAGACGTGACATAAGTCCTTTTCCATCGCATTACTGTGATGCCATGATGATGACCTTTAATATTTTTCCAAGCGTCATTTTGCCGGTTGGCCGTCTAACATGGTCTTGAAAATTTTACGTGGAAAACTGTCTCAAGGACAATACAGTTTTTCATTTTCATAATGATGATGTTGTTGTTGCTGCTGGCGTGTATGTGGCCTCCACCCAGAACTCTAAACAAACTTCATTGGCAAATAAAATATAAATAAAAAAAACTTACAACAAAAACCCATGACATTGTATAAATCACTAAATAAAAAATATCGAGGGTCATTTGCTGCTTGTCATTTGAGATAGTAATCAAGGCACCAAATACCCAGACTGGGGAAAAATGTGCTACTGACCACTAAAGTCGCATGATTTAAGTTTTTTGATAAATATTTTTCAAGTGTTATTAATACACTCCCACCACTTCGTCGCAATGTTAACTGATTTCAAATCTATTTAAAACGATTATGGGTATTAATTTTATTTAAGGCTAACTATGAGTGCGTTCGCGATAAGATTACAAAACATTTACGCAAGTGCTGGAACACAAAATCAGGGGGTCTCAGAGTGTCAGCAGTAGATATTGAAAAAAAGTGATCGGTTTTTAAAAAGCTTAATTTTTATTCGAAATAGAAAATGTTAAGAACACTTTTTTTGCAATCAATTACAATGTCATATTGTCAACATTTATTGAAATTGATTTTCGTACGATGATAAATTCAATTAAGTGAACAGACACTTGAGACATTTCGTCTCCAATGATATGAAGGTGTCCGATTATTTTTTATAAACAGTTTTCAATTTGGAAATTTGAATATTTGAAGAAGGTAAAGTCCCGACGTGTGTGTGCTCATTGACGTCTTTATGACGTATTTCCCTTACTGTGTGATTTAGCCTTTTAAAATACTTTATTCTGCATATCTGATGGAAAGAATGTATTTAAAAAATAAACGTACTTTCATGGGTGTGGAATTTTCATAGAAAATATTTTATAAAAAAAATCCATAAATAATATTAGAGAACTTTTAGAATGTATATTTATTAAATTTTAACACTGGGCGAACTTTAATAGAGTATTTCTGGGCATTCGATCAGAATCGAATAAAATTGTATTGTGGTTCAATTGCCATCTGAAGGCGCTGCTCTTGTTTGTAGAATAGACATGAACCACCAGCTGTGAATTGTAGGTGGACCCCTTCGGAACGTAGCCAAGGCATAAACCGGAAGGGTGTTAATTGCTAGTTCGTGTATATGCTACATACATTAATAACGCCATCTAGAATCCGACTTTCATTTGCTGATGTCATTCGGAAGGTTTTTATTTAGTGAGGTTCCTTCCTTGAACAACTGGAAAATATTCTGCTGTTGGAAAATCTGTCTTATATTTAGTGGATCTATGAAAGGTCTGCAGTAGCTTTATGGAACGTCTCTGTTCACTTTCTCTGTTCACTTTTTTTTAGAAAACCTCTGGTTGTAGTTTTATCCATGAAGCGCCCCCAAAATCTATGTTAAGTGTAAGATTATTGTCTATAGAGAATATTTGGACCTTTGAAAGATATAAATATGAGTACTAAAAGATCTTTTTATTTAGGTCCTTAGAATCCTGCTTATATTTCCAGAAATATTCGAAATGACTTCCATGGAACGTCTTCTGTCTATAGAAGAAGACCTCTTATAGTACTACTGGTCTATTTCTGAAACGTATTTTCGGTATAAAATGCATCTCAAAGATCTATAATGACATTAGAATTTTTTAAATCTACGCCTTTCAAGGGCCTTCGAATTTTTTAATCTACGTCTTTCAAGAGCCATAGAAAATATTTTTCAAATAATCTAAGCCTTTCAATGGCCTTAGAATTTATTAATCTACGCCTTTCAAGGGCATTTCAAACATTTTTTTTAATCTACGCCATTCAATGGCCTTACAAAATATTTTTCAAAAAAATCTACACCTTTCACGGACCTTTAAGGGCGTTAGAAAACATGAACACCATGTTGACGTACTTCACTTGTGTACTTTGTTATATAAGTTTTGTGACAAGTAATGTGTCTGTATAATACTCCTCATAGTTATTCTTGCTATAGAAGATCTTTGAAATATACTCTACCTAAAATGACCCCTTT
Organism: Musca vetustissima; assembly: GCF_032173495.1. Classification (NCBI taxonomy): domain Eukaryota; kingdom Metazoa; phylum Arthropoda; class Insecta; order Diptera; family Muscidae; genus Musca; species Musca vetustissima. The sequence continues at coordinate 20,977 of NW_026880208.1, forward strand.
GCAGATCTTCTATGTAAGGGTTTCAGTAGGAGATTTAAGAGCATTCGATTAAAATCCTATCAAATTACAGAGTGGATGGCTAGATGGCACCGTTCGTGTTTTATAGCATAGTCATGAACCATATGATAGATAGTCAAGTCATAAACCATAAAGGTGTTGAATGGAGGTTCGTATTTACGCTATTGAAAAAACTGCGCTAACTGGCGGTAACATGAAACACTATGTAATTTAATACGATTTTAATCGAATGACTCAACCCTCTACAGTCTTCCATTCCATGTTGAGGGCATTTAAGAGGTCTTCTAATAATAGAGGTCACCTGAAAAAATCATCTGTTCATATAGGATGACGGAAATCTCTCAAGCCTAGAATTCCGAAAGGTTTTTATTTGAACCACTGTATGCTATCTACGGATCATCATATTTGTTTATAGGGATCCTAACAAGGATCTCCAGACGATAGAGAACCTCTTGCGCCAATTGAATACTCCGTAAAGCCTTCTCTTAATTGAGAACCCTTGTATGATCACTGTCGAAGAAGACCTCGGAAAATTTTTATGCCTATGAAATGTAAGGTTCTATACTTACACCGCTAAATTTATTCTGCCCACTGACGTATCTTCTAAGTAAGGGTTTCAATAGGTAATTTTTGAACATTCGATAAAAATCCTATCAAATTACGGTGGAGATGGTTAGATGGCACTGTTCGTGTTTGTAGCAGTCAAGTCACAAACCATAAATGTGTTAATAACTGTCGGTTCGTATCTACGCTACTGACACAAACTGTGCCATCTGGCGGTAACTTGAACCACTATGTACTTTCATATGATTTCAACCAATTTGAATCTCAACCCCTACAGTCTACCATTCCATGTTGAGGGCATTTGAAATGCCTTCTATTAATAGTGGTCACCTGAAAAAAATAATCTCTTCATAGAGGATGACTGAAATGTCTTCTACTAATGGGAAATCGACTAGTACTGGAAGAACTTCGGAAGGAATTTTTCGACACCAATTTATACAATCCATAGATTTTTTATAATTTTTTATAGAGAACCTGACTAGTATCTTAAGACGGTAGAGGGCCTCTTGCGTCAATAGAAGGCCTCTGAAATCCTTCTCTCAATTGATAACCTTTGTAAGGTTACTGTCAAGAAGACCTCTGAAAATTGTAATGCCTATGAACTGAAGGTTCTATATTTAAACCGCTATCTTTGTTCTGGCCATATCTTCTAAGTAAAGGTTTCAGTAGGGAATTTAAGAGCATGCGGTTAACATTCTATCAAATTACAGTGTAGATAGTTAGATGACGCTGTTTGTGTTTTGTAGCATAGTCATGAACCATATGATATACAGTCAAGTCAAAAACCATTAATGTGTTGACTGGTGGTTCGTATCTACCCTACTAACACAAACTACGCCATCTGGTGGTAAATTCAACCACTATGTAATTTGATATGATTTTTATCGAATGACTCTCAATCCCTACAGTCTACCATTCTATGTTGAGATCATTTGAGAGGTCGTATATATTTATAGAGTTATAATGAAGAAGCATCTATACATAGAGGATGGTTGAAATGTCGTCCACCAATAGGAAATCTCACAAGCCTAGAAGAACTCCGGAAGGTATTTTTCAACTCCAATGTATTATTATCATTTCTATAGAGAACCTGAGTAGTATCCTATGAAGATATAGAACCTCTTGCGTCAATAGAAGGACTCTTTAAATCCTTCTCTGATTTGAGAACCTTTGTAAGTTCACTGTGGTAGAAGACCTCTGAAAATTGTTATGTCTTTAGAAGGTAAGGTTCTCTACTTAAACCGCTAACTTTAGAAAACATCCAGAGCAGTGATGGCCATCCATATACGCTACCGTAACTGTAGATGCTTAAACACACATTCTGTTTTTCTCTTGCGCAGACAAGCTGTCCTAAAAGCTTATATTTATGTAGAGAATAATTCTGAAAGCTATTCGATTCTGGTCTAGCATTTTTGTGGAACTTTTTTTTTTATTTCTCATTGAATTCAGTAGCTCAAGGTGTGAATTATCTTTCAGATGATTAACCTTTTTGGGAATATGTAAATAACATTGTTTACATTACGATATCGCTCTCTCTCTCTCTCTCTCTTGCTCTCACATTTATGACATCTCTGTTATCTTTAACATTATTTACACCAATAAAATTTATCTATGAGTAATCGTAGTTCGTTTATTGTGAAATCCGAAATGCTAATAATTCTATGAATTCCAATTGATTAGAAGAAGCGTGGCCATTATCGAAGGGTCCAAAGAACCTCAACCTTGATCAACAAATTAACACCTTTAATTAGTTTGTTGCTGAGCATAAAGTCTCAGACAAATCACTTCTTTCTTTGTGACCAAATGATATGTGGGACAAATTGCCGCTAATTAGAGGCGGGTGATAAGCAGACAGAGCAACAGTAATAGCAAATAAACAACTTCATAATAAATGTCATAAAAAGAATATCAACAAATGTCATGAAATGAAATGATGATGATGAAAGCAAATGGAAAATTCAAACAAATTGTTGATTTTTTTCTATTACTTTGTGTTTTCTTGTTGCTCTCTGTTATTTGGGTTTATTGGCCACCGACGACTTTAAGGTGGGGTCTTCTGCTATCGTCGCTAACAAAGTTATTAAATGGTATCTTAAATATACGAAGGTAGGCATTTGAGATAAAAAAAGTGATATTCAAGACCCCATAACAAAGAGCGAGATCGAGAGGGTGTGAGCGAGATAGAGCCTGAAAGAGTTCTAATTAATGATCTCAAACAAAAGGAAATAAAAAAAAATTGGGAGAAAAAAATGCCAAGAAAATAACAGCTGATAACAACTGAATGAATGTCCACTGACTGGGTGGCTTTGCAACCACCCCACCCCCGAATTCCGAACAACGATCAGCAGCAGCCGCCATAATTCAGTTGCGCGGATAAAATCGCATTCAGTTTTCCTCCGCACTTTGAATATTCATGTAGTTGTTTCTCCTTCATGATTGTGTTGCTATTGTTGTACAATTTTTTTGAACTGCACTGATTACAAAGTTATAAAAAATAAATAAAAATAATAATCATCACATGTAACTTATTTGGAAAAAATAATATTTATTTTGAAATATCGCGGGAGAAAAGAGATTTATTCTCTCTCTTATTAATCGGCTGCCACAATGAATGATACCATACCAGTTTACAGCATCTCTCAATTGGTGGACATCCTATATCCCATGTCTTCAACATCAGCCCAGAGGGCTGCTGGAGTACACGAAATTATTGTAAGTTTTTTTCAACACTTTTTTACCTCCTTAATTTTTAAAAAAATTTATATATTTTTCAAAATTTTCTATACTGGAATATGTTCGATATTTCAAAGATCCATTAAGGGTCTTCAACCTATGGCAAGTTTTTGGAATGTCTTATAACCTCTGGAAATTGTTCTAATTATTGAATAGCCTAAGGTCTTCAATCTTTTGCATACCTTTTGCTGAACAGATGTATGGTCCTCTATCTATAAAAGATATATGAGGGATTTTCAATGTCTGTTTATTGATCAAAAATCTAAATCTAATCAAACTCTAAATCTAATCTAAAAAAATCTGATCAAAAATCTCTTGGAGAACACTGCAATGATTTATCCATTAAAAGTATCTAGAAATATTTTGCCTATTTGGTCTTTTGTCTTATCTAGACATTCGGAACTCGTCTAAATCCTGGATGCTCTTCACCTGAAAGCCAAATTAGCTATAGAAGTCATCGAAGCCACTTAATAGGCCACTTGAATATCATCCGATCGATTTCCCATCCATGAAAAGCCTGTGGAAAAATCGTCTATCTATGGGAGTTACCTAAAAGATTTTTGGAAATAGACATTTTAAATCTGTTCAAAGTTGTCTACACAGAAATTTTGTAGATTGGAAGATATGTGGTCTTTTGTCTATTCATGTCCTATGAGATGGAAAAGATAGATGGAAAAAAACCGATTTTTCTTGTGGCGGACACATATTATACATTGGAGATCGTATCAAATTACAGTGTGGATGGTTAGATGGCACTGTTCGTGGTTGTAGCATATGCTACATATAGTCTGGTCACAAACCATAAATATGTTAATAACTGGCGGTTTGTACCTACGTTACTGACACAAACTGCGTCATCTGGCGGTAATTTGAACCACTATGTAATTTGATATGATTTTGATCAAATGACTCTAAAACCCCTACAGTCTTTCATTCCATGTTGATGGCATTTGAGAGGTCTATACATTTGTAGAGCTAATGTTAAAATATAGATGAAAGAAACCTATTTGTCTTTGTGGATGACCTCTAGAACAAATATTATACATGGGACATCGTATCAAATTACAGTGTGGATGGTTAAATGGCACTGTTCGTGGTTTTAGCATTCTTTATACATAGTCTGGTCACAAACCATAAATGTGTTAATAACTGGCTACAGTCTTCCACTCCATGTTGATGGCATTGGAGAGGTCTTATTTTATCGAGTTAACATGAAAAATCATCTATACATAGAGGATCGCTGAAATGTCGCCTACCAAATGGCAAAATCTCCCAAGTCTTGAATTCCGGAAGGTTTTTTTTAGCTCCACTGTATCATGTATTTTTTTTTATAAAGATCCTGAGAATTCCGGAAGGTTTTTTTAGCACCACTGTCTATGGACCATCGTATATTTTTTGGGATCCTGAGTGGGATCTATAGACGATAGAGAACCTCTTGCGTCAACAGAATGCCTCTGTAAACCCTTCTCACATTTGAGAACCTTTGTAAGTTCGCTGTCGAAGAAGGCCTCTGAACCTCTGATGGACATCCATATACGCTACCGTAACTGAGCGTCGATGGTTAAACACGCATTCTCCTTTTCTCCTGCTCACACAAGATATTCTAAAAGCTCTTATATATATGAGGAATACTTCTGAAAGTAATTCGATTCTGATCCAGGGTTTCTGTGCAAGTTTTTTTTATTTCTAGTTGAATTCAGTAGCATAAAGTGTGAATTGCCTTTCAGATGATTAACCTTTTTGAGAACAGGAAATCTGTAGATTCGAAGATATGTGGTCTTTTGTCTATCTAGGTCCTATGAGTCTTTGTGGAGGACCTCTAGAACACATATTATATATTGAAGGCCTCTGGAAGGTCTTTACTCTATGGAAGATGCCTGACGCTTGCTTACCTTTTTAAAGTCTGCAATACTGATCGGACCTCTTGTAGGTCTAATGAAGGTCTCTGTAATGGCTTTTATATTTAAAACATATATATTATGTCTCTGGAAGTCATCTGCTTGCTCTGCTATCCATAAGAGGTCTCTGGAAGATCCCTTACATATCTTTGGTCTTCTGTCAATTCAAGAAATTTGGGAAAGAATTTTGAACATTTTTGGAAAATGTATTTATGGAAGACCTCTGAGAGGTATTCTGGATATAGAAGACTTCTAACAGGTTTTGTGTGTTAAAAATTATTCTGCAGGACTTCTAGAAGACCTTCGCCAATTATGGGAGACTACTGCTATTTCTTTTATCTCTTCGATAGCTAATATAAGACCTTTAGAAATCTTGTAACGTATTCTATTTGACTTTTACAGACCGAATATTTCTGAAAGGTCTATTGTCTATAGAAGACGTCTGACAGAACTTCTCATATAGTATGATATGATTATAGTAATCCTCAGCAAGTACTTTTATCTTTTGCGGTACTCTAAAAGGTCTCCCGTCAGAAAACTTCTGACAGTTCATCTGTTTATAAAGCACTTCTCAAAGGACTTGTTTCTACAGAAGATCATTAGAAAATCTCCATTCACCTAGTGGGTGTCTGTAAAATTATTTTCTACAATTCTAGTAAGGTATTCTTGTTGATTTCCACAGAAGGAAAACTTCTGAAAGGTCTGCTGTCACAAGAAGATCTCTCACATAGAGGACTTTTGATTGGTATTATGCCTCTCTTGGGACCTCCTGCCTCCAAAAAATGCCAACGTTTTCCGACGCTACGAAATCTCTGCTGTCGATAGAAGAACATTGGCAGGTCTGCAGCTGATATAATAACTCTTATCATCTATATTTAGGGAATACTTCTGAAAGGTCTTTGCAGATGTCCTCTGCAAACTCTTCTCTATATTGGGGACTGTCGATAAAATACCACTAAAAAGTCTCCTTTCTATTGAACACCTCAAATTTATGAGCCGTTGAAATTCGGCTAGACCATTAGAAATTATTCTACCTACATGGGTCTTCTGAATGTGTAGGGAATATTCTGTCCACAGAGGCCTCTATAAGTCATTCTTTATATAGAATATCTGATGAAGTTCTTCTGTATATAGAAGACCTGGAAAGCTCTTTTGTCTATAGACGATGTGAAGAATGTGTCTGAAGAAAACCAATGAAATGAATTCTATCGTTTCCTACAGAGGTTCTGAGGATGGTATTTGTTTGTATTAAATAAGTTCTTCCTTCTGCAAAAAGCATGTGGAAGGTCTTCTGATTAAAAATACTTTAAAAGGCCTCATCTATAGAAATCCTTCTCCATCTGTAGGCCTTTTAATTATTTTACTATTTTCCATGACCTTATGACTTTGCTTCGACATATTTACAACAACAACCATAACACCATATACACAAAAATTCACCACTGCCATTGAGCATTTGCGGATTTCAAAATTATTGGCCACTAATTCAAAATTTTTTGTTTCATCTCTATGAGGAAGGAACTTACTAAAAAAAAAACTTTGTCAAATCGTTTTTTTCTATTTTGTCTGCCATCTAAAATTATGTTGAACACATTTCTATAAATAAATTCAAATTTGACACAAGAACAACAACAACGTCCACAAAAAAACAACAAATAATTTTCTTTTAAAAAAACGTGCTGCAAAATGCCGACATGCCTCATTTAAACCAAAAACAAAAGGCGATGAACAAAGTCGAATACTTCGAACGCTAATTTAAATGGGTATTACAATTTGAAAAGCAAAAAATTGGACCCCAGCCAAATGTTTTTTCATTATTATATAGATAATCCGTTTGTTGAGATGTTAAATCGGATATAAATATATTCGAAATAAATTTATATAAAAAATTCTACTTGTTATTAAGCAGTTGCTTTGGGAAAAGTGTTGCTATTGGCTCGATTTTATCTTTATCTTTTTTATCTTTGAAAGTCCTCATTCTATAGAAGACATCGGATACCTGTACGATGTCTTCTATACCAAAACGGAACTCTAGTAGGTCTCCTGAGGACCACTGGGAAGTCCTCAATATACAGAAAGTCTCTGAAGGAGTTTCTTTTTATCGGAATTATATTCTCGAAAGACCACTGGATGATCTTCTGACTCTTGAAGATGCATTTGCACTTTTTCAGGCAAGGTACTCTCTGTCTATTTTATTAGGTTCCTTGGAAATGTTTTACATGTTGAAGCCTCTGGATGGTATTCAGTATATTAACGGCATCTGCCTGTAGAAGATTTCTGAGTCATATGAAGGCCTTCTATAAGGAGCAGAGCATTAAAAGATTTGTCTATCTCTAAAAAATACTCTGGAAATTTCTTCAGCCTTTTAGTGACCTATCAAAAATGTTAGACCTATTCAATACCCTATCCAGACCTCTTCTATCCATACAAGACCTCTTCTATCCATAGAAGACTTCTTCTATCCCTAGAGGACTTCCTCTATCCATAGAAAAACTCTATCATCCATAGAATAACTCTTCTAGCCATAGAAAACCTCTTCTATCCCTAGAGGACCTCCTCTATCCATAGAATACATCATCAATAGAAGACCTCTTCTATCCATAGAAGACCTCTTCTATCCCTAGAGGACCTCTTCTATGGATAGAAGACCTCTTCTATCCATAGAAGACCTCTTCTATCCATAGAAGACCTCTTCTATCCATAGAAGACCTCTTCTATCTATAGAAGACCTCATCTATCCATGGAAGACCTCTTCTATCCACAGAAGACCTCTTCTATCCATAGAAGACATCTTCTATCCATAGAAGACCTCTTCTATCCATAGAAGACCTCTTCTATCCTTAGAAGACCTCTTCTATCCATAGAAGACCTCTTCTATCCGAAGAAGACGTTTTTTTATCAATAGAGTATATCTTCTATCCATAGAATACCTATTCTACCCATAGAAGACCTCTTCTATCCACAGAAGACCTCTTCTATCTATATAATAGATCATCCATAGAAGACCTCTTCTATCCATAGATCACCTCTTCTATCCATAGAAGACCTCTTCAATCCATAGAAGTCCTCTTCAATCCCTACAAGTCTTCTTCTATCCATAGAAGACCTCTTCTATTCATAGAGACCTCTCATGTCTATAGAATGATTCTGAAAGGTATTCTGACACGCGAATATTGAATTGAATACCCCTGAAAGATCTGTGGTCATGTGCCTATTAGTCAACGACCTTGTGAATACTCCTGTATATATGGAAGACATATCAACGGTATTTTGCCTATAGAAGACCTCTGACAGGTCTTTTGTCTATAAAAGTTTTAATTTGTTGTGCCTTGAAAATCCGCTGGTAAGACCGGCTTCATTCTGAGTTTCATATTGAAATTTTAAATTTTTTCAAATCAATTCTATAGAAAATCTGTTCCTACAGGTAGGTCCACTCTCCGCTCCCCTCTGCCCATAGACGGTCTGAAGAAGTATTCCTGTCGCTTTTAGATGAAAGTGTCCTTAAGCCTTCTATATCTTATAATCGAATTCCAGTAGTCCTTGTGTAGAAAAATCGATCCACTCAAAGCTTCTAAGTTCTCAATGAATTTTTGACTCACCAAAATTTCGAATTAATTAAAATGAAAACTATTTTTTATTCGATTCGAATGCTAACGTCACGCACGTTATCGTCACGTTGTGTGGGTATTTTACAATACCGAAGCAAAAAAGTGTATTTTCTTTTGGCTTCTACCTTGCCTGTCTCGCCCTCCTCTCTGCATTGTTTCTTGGCTGTGGCTTCCTTTACTTGCTAAAGGCCAATGCCATTTTTTCTTCTTCTTCGTGTTGTTGTCTCTTTGGCAATTATTTATATACATTCTAGTCGGTCTTTTTTTTATCAATTC
>NW_026880209.1:0-29943 GCF_032173495.1 Musca vetustissima
TATTTTCGAAGACCTTAGACAAGGCGTGGATTTATAAAAGAATATTTTCGAAGACCTTAGACAAGGCGTGGATTTATAAAAGAATATTTTCGAAGACCTTAGACAAGGCGTGGATTTATAAAAGAATATTTTCGAAGACCTTAGACAAGGCGTGGATTTATAAAAGAATATTTTCGAAGACCTTAGACAAGGCGTGGATTTATAAAAGAATATTTTCGAAGACCTTAGACAAGGCGTGGATTTATAAAAGAATATTTTCGAAGACCTTAGACAAGGCGTGGATTTATAAAAGAATATTTTCGAAGACCTTAGACAAGGCGTGGATTTATAAAAGAATATTTTCGAAGACCTTAGACAAGGCGTGGATTTATAAAAGAATATTTTCGAAGACCTTAGACAAGGCGTGGATTTATAAAAGAATATTTTCGAAGACCTTAGACAAGGCGTGGATTTATAAAAGAATATTTTCGAAGACCTTAGACAAGGCGTGGATTTATAAAATATTTTCGAAGACCTTAGACAAGGCGTGGATTTATAAAAGAATATTTTCGAAGACCTTAGACAAGGCGTGGATTTATAAAAGAATATTTTCGAAGACCTTAGACAAGGCGTGGATTTATAAAAGAATATTTTCGAAGACCTTAGACAAGGCGTGGATTTATAAAAGAATATTTTCGAAGACCTTAGACAAGGCGTGGATTTATAAAAGAATATTTTCGAAGACCTTAGACAAGGCGTGGATTTATAAAAGAATATTTTCGAAGACCTTAGACAAGGCGTGGATTTATAAAAGAATATTTTCGAAGACCTTAGACAAGGCGTGGATTTATAAAAGAATATTTTCGAAGACCTTAGACAAGGCGTGGATTTATAAAAGAATATTTTCGAAGACCTTAGACAAGGCATGGATATTTTAAAAGAAGCCCGTAGACAAGGCGTGGATTTATAAGGAATACTTTTTCAAGACCTTAGACAAGGCGTGGTTTTTTAAATAACATTTTTTTTCAAGACTTTAGACAAGGCGTGGATTTATAAGGAATACTTTTTCAAGACCTTAGACAAGGCGTGGATTTATAAGGAATACTTTTTCAAGACCTTAGACAAGGCGTGGTTTTTTAAATAACATTTTTTTTTCAAGACTTTAGACAAGGCGTAGTTTTTTAAATAATATTTTTTTCAAGGCGTGGATATTTTAATAAGTATTTTTCATGGGCTCTGATGGGCCTGGGTATTTTAAAAAGTATTTTCCAAGGGCTCTGATGGGCCTGGGTGTTTTAAAAAGTATTTTCCAAGGGCTCTGATGGGCCTGGGTGTTTTAAAAAGTATTTTCCAAGGGCTCTGATGGGCCTGGGTGTTTTAAAAAGTATTTTTTAAAGGGCTCTGATGGGCCTAGGTATTTTAAAAAGTATTTTTCATGGGCCTGTTAAGGTCGTGGATTTTTTTAAAAATATTTTTCCACGGCTTATCAAAATGCCTGTTTCAAACCTGGGCAATATCTATAATTCATTTATCTTAAATTAAAAGTCCGCAGTAAATTAAAAGTCCGAAAAAAATAATTTTTATTATCATCAAAAACCTATCTTTACATCTTTAAGGTTTCATATTTTGTAAAATCCAATCAGCATAAGCCCCCACACGTGTATAGATACCAGGCCAACCCGCGGTAGCACATTGTCGTGGACCAAACGATACAATACCCGCTTGGACATAAACATCACGATTATCTAGACGTTGACGCACCACCAATGGACCACCCGAATCACCAGTACACGAATCAATACCAGCAACACCACCTGCACACATTTGTGAATTTTCTAAATTAATTCTTCTCATTGCATATTTCTGACGACATTCGGCATCAGTCCACGCTTCAATGGTAGCTTTCAATTTCAAATTACTACTTGTACCCGTCTCGGTTGCACCAAACCCAGTCACATCCATTGTCATTGCATTAAAAGTTTTCGTACGCATCTCATGTGCCATTGGTAAACAAACGGGACTCACGAAATTCGTATATTCAATGTCCCGATTTAGACGTATCAAAGCGATATCGTATAGACGATTTGCCGAATTTTCATTATATTGAGGATGTGGAATGAGGTCTTCAATGCCAACGTCGATATGAGGGTCGGCACAATCCAATTGATTATTGGCCAAACGTTCGCAGTCCCGTGTTGTGGAACGATCCCATTCTCCCAGACGTACACCCGTGGGAACATTGGTTTGCAGGGCTCGACCGGTAACACAATGGGCAGCGGTGAGGACATATCGTTTATTAATCAATGATCCACCACAGAAGAAATTCTTTATATTGCCAGCTGTAAGTTTTAATTGATATTTACAAGATTCACAATATGTTTATTGGGCATGCATGTGACCTTCGCCTGGAATTTATGTAATAAGGGTTTTTTTATTTCATACATTCTTTTATGTGTGATAATACATAAGGCATTTAATGTCAAAGCTTTTTAAGGAATATATCGTCCATTTGCTGATTTTGATATCTGATTTTTTACACAATATGAAATCTGATATAGCGAACAATTCTCCATTATTAACTCAACAATTACGATTTTTGATTGCAGCAAATAGGCGATATCTATATAGATATATATTGAAAATGGAATAATCAGTCCAGCCCCAATAATCACCCCAATATTCGGCATTTTGATTTTGGGATTTTGGATTCAATATTGACCCACATTTCTTAGTAGCTCTCATATAACGATACCTTTTAAATTCACTATGTTTAGTTTAGTTTCTCATTGGATGCAAAATTGATCATTATAGCCAATATTTTGGGGTACATTTCTTTGGAAATTTGAGGCAGGTTTTTTAGTAAGTGTCAAATCTTCTTAAAAATGATTACAATCGGTCTGCTTTATGGTACAGCACCCATAAAACGATTCCACCTATTATTCGGTATTTTGGACATGTTTTCCGTATTTAGGTCCTAGCTTAGTTTTCCAACTTGAGTGTCTGTAGTTTAGTATTTTGTTTTCTCCTGGTAGCAATGGTAAGATTTGAACCTTAAATAAAATTCGATAATCGCCCATGTGACATGTTCCGAGAGTTTTTGAATTCCCATACTTTTTTAAATTCCCATGTTGTGCAAAATGGTGTGCTCAATTTCGAGCGAAAGTGCGGCTCGAAAGCATAGCTGTGTTCAATATGTTACGAAATGTGTTCAATAAAAAACATATGTTTCATTGGAATTTTCAATTTGTTTAACAACAAAATTAAGAAAAAATACGTCTGCTGGCTTATTAATTTCCCTGGTTTCTAGCAGAAAAAGTCTAATGATACTGGAAAGTGTTAAAATAAGCATTTATGGATATTTTGAGAGAAGTTGGTCCTTTCATACACAAGGGTACCATTCCCGAAAGCCTGCAGTTAGCAACAAAGATTTCTGGCTGTTGGTGGGTTTCAGAGGGTAGTGGCAAATGATTCAAATATAAGTGTTAATCGCACAACAATGTGAAAAATATTGTGGAGAGTAATGAAAGTCCTGGAAGACAAAGTGTGTGCAAGCTGTGGACAGCTGCAGACCAGGATCCAGCCATGATGCTTTTATTTGACATATGAGTGCAGCTAGGCAGCATGAACAAAGAGGAAATGGTATGCAAAATAGTTGGCTTCTAGGAGACAGTGGTTACGCTTTAGAAACAATTTTTGACGCCCTATAAACAAGTGGAGCATGGATCTTGTCAACATCGATATAATAAAGTGCACACATCTGCAAGAAACATTATTAAAAGGACTATTGGAAATCTTAATAGTAGATTTTTTATAGATTCTATTTTTATTTTGATCATATGGTGGTTGAGTTGCCAAATGTATTTCAAAAATGTTACGCGCTGTTTTTGATAAAAGAAGCCCTTTTTATTTTCTTTAATTTTACTATAAAAACTAATGTAAATACTGTATTTTTTAAATAAATATTGTAAAAACGCGTTAAATATTACTTCAGCGTTCTTTTCCAACTTGCACGTGCTCAGAAAAACACGTACGATCTCATTTCGTTTTCAATCCACAAGGCTATATGTGCTCGAATTATGTTCCTAATATTTATTTGGGAATTCGGAATGGAGCACACCAAATTTGGGAAAATGTTTCAAATTCGAGCAAACTCGAAATGCAGCACATGGGCGTATAATTAAAAAAAATCCTGCAAAAACCTAGAATGAAAAATTACAAAATTAGAACTCAATTAGAACCTGCAAATTCAAATGTCAGTCCATGTTTATCAACATCAATCATAAGTCCAAGAGGGTCTACCTCGAAACATAGATCATTATTTTATTTTTGGTAGGGCGATTTTCTATTCAATGAGAATCCAAAATATTTCATTAAGCTAATTCGCTTGTAAAACATGCCCAAACTCCACAAAATATAGAAATTTGTGTGGTACCAGTCTACGGGAGCTAACCCAAAAAGTCGAACATTTTTAGTAGAACGACTTTCTACCCAATGATAATCTAAAATACCAAATTACGGCTGATATAATTGAAAAACTTAGCTTAAAGTTTAAGACTACTAAAGTAGGGCGGGGTGGTCTACTCCGAAACATGATCCAAATATTGACAATTTTAGTAGAAAGATTTTCTACCCTTTATAAACCCAAAATTAGTTTTAACCAGTAAGGAAAGCAGTAAAGTCGGTCGGGGCCGTCTATATTATACCCTTCACCACTTTGGGTATATTCAAAAGATGCATTCTAACAGACGACGCATTTTCGAAGGACCATTGACATGAAATTGGATGAACTAAAATGTAATATGTGATCCGACTTAGATCAATCCAAAAACATGTCATTCTGTAACCTATACTAAAGTCTTCATTTGGATAGATAGAGAATGAGACATAATTACGTAAATCGATTTGAAGCAAGTCTCAATCGGATACTCGTCGATTATTTGAAACCCAATAAACATGAAGTCGGTCAAATATATGGGCTATGGGCTAGAAACTTAACACCCATCATTCTAGACTTAAGTACGCTGTAGGGACTTTGGTGCACCATTTACATAAAATCGGATTGAAATATATATGGGAGCTATATCTAAATCGGAACCGATTTTCACGAAACTTAACACACATTACACTAGACATAATTCATTACTCTATGCGAAGTTTCGTGCAAATCGAAAGATATATAGGGACTTTGGTACACCATTTACATTAAATCGGACGAAAATATATATGGGAGCTTTATCCAAATCTGAACCGATTTTCACGAAACTTAACACACATCATTCTAGACTTATCTAAATCTGAAACCATTTTTTCCAATTTCCATGGGATTCCTCCTTGGGCCAAATAAATGAGCTGTGGCAAATTTCATCCAATTCGGATCATGAATGCGACCTGTACTTTGTTTACAATTTAACATGGACAGACGGACGGACATGCATAAATCGACTCAGAAAGTGATTCTATGCTTATACTCAAAAGGAACCATTTGTCTATCTGGTTTCCTATTGTCTATTACAAACATATGGACAAAGACATAATACCCTGTACCACAGTGTGGTATAAAAACGTGCGCAAAAGCTTCAAAATACCGAATATTGTGGGGTACGGAATATATGGGTTGTAGCCTGAAAAGTGGATCGATATATCCCATTTTCAATATCAAACATTCTAGGAATAATAGTAATGTACGTGCACAATAGCTCTAACTGCAATGTTGCGAGATTTAAACTGGAGAACTGACTGGCCTGTCTACTCCTGTACTCTCGTCAAATAAATCTTAATAAAGGAATAATTATTTCCCACCAATAACCCGAAATGTCAAATTGTAGTCACTTCGTTTGGGAAACGTGCTTAGCACCATCATTCGCATCTTTCAATAATGCCAAATTACAGCAATTCGATTGTAAAATGCGACTAAAGAATCCGATATCGAAAATGTCCTGAAAAGTTGTTTTTACCCACCAAAAAATATTGTTAAATGGTATTAATTTCGATTATAGCTTTGTGCCCTTAAACATGGTAGAATTTACAATGTAATATATTTTGTAAACTTTTCTAGAAAAGTCAGATTTGTATTAAAACCTAAAATGGACTTAAACCACTTTCAAAATAAACGACTCAACTATTGTTCATTACTGGTTTAAATAATTTTTCCTTTTTCGCGATTCGTAGACACGCTTTATTCTACTTCCTTTACGTCAGCAATTTCTTCTTGTGTTTTTATCGATGGCTTAAACTTCCCCTTCCAAACATTTCACGAGTTTGAGTTCAAATCACAAAATGGTTCGGATCATGCATCAATAACGAAGCAAAAACACCATTGTTGGGATAAATAAGTTATGCGGCAAAATGAAGCTCATGGTCAGGGGTGAAAAACAATACATAATGGAGATGGAAAGCCGTTGGCGAGTATATGAAGAACCCAGAAGACCAAATTCATGATATATCAAGATTTTGAAAGATGATGTGATGAATTCTTTTCTGGTAAACCCCAAAAATGTATGAATTTGCGGCTATTGCCGGTTACTTTTTAGATAACATGTCCTTAGTTAAATCGAAAATATGAGACGTAAGCTAAAATCCATGAAACGATTTTTTTTTTAAGTCATAATCATAATCAACTATCAATCAATTCATGCAACACTTTAAGGGGGAGGACATACACATACAAATCCATCCAGACAAAGGCCATATTTAGTTATAAATATATTGTTTCCAAAAAACATACGTTTTGTGTACTCAATCAAGGCCAACCAAGGATATTCATCGATTCGGGTAACATTACCACCATAGATACGATTATCAAAGGATTTTCCACAGTCACGTGTGGTGGGCAAGAGATTCGAAGATGATCGAGCACTTACCGCACTTTCCAATTTACAACATACCTGTGAATGAATTTAAAACTGCTTTTGAAGTGCGGGGAAATAAACAAAACTTCATTTTCATCAACCTTCAATTACTAAAGAAATTTTTTGATTTATGGGCAATTTTGTTTCATAATTTAATGAAATTCCATTTCGAAAGGTAATGAAAATGTCCCATTTTTGGGGGGAGGGAGATACATTTGGAACTTACATAAACCATGGAACCGACTTGATCGCACATACTTTGTTGCAAATATTGAGTTTCTTGTGGTGATCTATTGGTATTTCTTAACATTTGCAACAGCTGGGGACATTCTACAAGATTACGACATAGACCATTGGCTCGATCGGGGGTCATGCATTGTTCATCTGCAAAATATATGTTTTGACATTTTTTAATAATGGTTTTAAGGATTTGAAGGGAAGTGGAAGAAATTCTAATTGTTTGAGTGAAAAATTAAATAACATTTACAGAATAGAAAACTGATTTGTTACGGAAAGAAAGTGGACTTTTTTATGGGGGGTATGATCAATTGCAACCAGTTTAATGTATAAATGCAGTTAAATCCTGCCAAAAGAATAAAACTTTTCATAGGAAACAATGTCGCAAGTTACCGATAAGTATAGATAGGTAACTTGCTTGTCGAGTAACGATAACTTGTTGCTCGACTATGAAATTAGAAATTCCGATGAACTATTTGAATTCCTGAAAAAAACCCACGAAAAACACATCGACACATTCCACCTATTTGTAGCCTATAAAGCCGCATTCGACAGCCCCATCCGTTCAGAGGTGTTTAAAGCCATGTCTGCGTTTGGTATTCCTGCAAAATTAATACGGCTATGCAGGATAACTTTAAGTGGCACAAGATCAGCAGTTAAAGTAGGAAAGGACCTATCGGAGCCCTTCAATATCGAACGAGGATTCAGACAATGTGACAGTTTGTCGTGTGATCTTTTTAACATCCTGCTGTAAAAGGTCATACGAGACGCAAAGGTGAACACAAATGGCATTCTGTACACCAAACAACACATGTTACTCGCCTACGCCGATGACATCGATATAATGGTCGAACATTGCGAGCGGTAACAGTCACCTTTGAACAAATTGAAAAGGAGCCTGTCAAAGTGGGTCTGACAGTAAACGGCGAGAAGACAAAGCTGATGGTATCAACGCGCAAGACGTCCAGTAGACTCGGACCAACTGTGGAACTTGAGAACTACAGCTTCGAGGTAGTTAAAGATTTTGTATACCTTGGTACCGCCATAAATAAAACGAATGACATCAGTTTTGAAATTCTGAGAAGGATTTTGATGGCCAACAGATGCTACTATGGTCTAAGTAAGCAAGGCCACCTCTCGCCAGACCAAACTCACACTTTACAAGACGCTGATACTACCCGTGCTATTATATGGATCAGACGCATGGGTACTTGCGCAAGCAGATGAGGCAGCTTTTGGGGTGTTTGAGAGAAAAATTCTAAGAAATATCTATGGGCCGATCTGCGTTGATGGCGAATATCGGCGTCGAATGAACACGAGCTTTACAATTTATACGCGGACATCGACATAGTCAGTCGTATTGAGCTGCAGCAACAACGGTGGCCTCAAAAGGCATATAAAAATGAGCCTACTGACGGTTCCCGTAGAAGGGGAAGGCCACGAATTAGATGGAAAGACCAAGTAGAAAACAATATCTTGGAACGAGGACTTCCAAATTGGTGGACTTGCACACAAGACTTGCGCACAAGACCGACGCGCTTGGAAATCTTTTTTAAGCTCGGCATATGGAATAACCGTTCTGTAACAAGCCACATAAGTAAGTAAGGAACTCCGAAGAGTCAAATTTAGGCCGATTGGCACAAAAATTAATAAGGTTCAAATTTATGTATGCGAAGTTTTGTTGGAATTGGTTCAGATGTAGATATATTTCCCATATATAGTTTCCTCCGATTTTATATAAATGGTGCACCATAATGTTAATGTTTGTCCGATTGAGGCAACATTTTGCAGCTTATTGAAGTTAGTACATGTTGGCATTCATATTGAAATTACTGCAGTTTAACGTCCGTGAAGTTTTGTTGAAATCGGTTCAGATTAAGATTAGCTTCAATACATATTTTTCTCCGATTTTATGTAAATGGAGCACCATACTGCCAATACTTTTCCGATCGAGACATAATTTTGCAATAATATCGGCTTTGTACTTCTTGAGTAAATCCGCCAAAGCGAACACTGCGCCTGTTCTGTACAACGTGCACACATTTCAAGTGCAGATCGTGGTCCTTTATACGTTTGCGGGGGTCGCCAACATTAGGGGGGGGGTTTGGCTTTCTTTTTCTTTGCTTTTTCATAGTAGGTTGGGTTTTCGGAGAGTGGGCAACTAACCCGATGCCTCATCTCATTTTTTTATAGTTCTTATAGGTGAACTCGCGGCACATATTAGCTCACTATTTAATCCACAATTGAGATAAAAGAGGGACCAAGATAAGCCTGGACTTCGCCATGTTAAAGCCACTCAGAGCCGTTGCTTGGTATCTATCATCCCCTACACCATTTTATGTAAATGGTGCACCATAAATCCTGTTCTATTTGCGTGATATTTTGTTGTTGAAATCGGTTAAGATGCAGATATATCTCCCTCATGTATTTTTGTCCGATTTTATGCAAATGGAGGACCCTATGTCTGTTCGCTTTACATGAAATTTTGCATAGCGTATTGGATTGAAGACGTTTCACGTTTAAATATAGCTTCCACATATATTTTCATCCGATTTCATCAAAATGATGTACCAAGTAACTAAAGTTTGTCCGCTTAGGACATATTAGTGCACAACGTACCAAATCGAATATAGAATAACGTGTATTTGATTTTGTGTCGAGATAAATTTTGGATAGCACAGAATGTTGCAGCATAGCAAATGGTGGATGCCACAGTTGCTCAAATACGTCCATTTATATTTAAATCTTATACATATTTTGCTCGATGATTGACATTAAATTTTTCATTAATTTCAGATTGGTATGTGTATGGGTTGTTTTAATTTAGTTCAAATATCTATGTACTTCACGTAGTTAATTTCGTCCGATTCCATTTCAATGGTCCTCCAAAGATGATATGTCTATTCTATCTAAAGGATATTATACATATGAGCATTTCATGTATGTACCCAACTTTTGAACTTTCCTTCCTAGTTTTTCATTTGTTTATCATTTTTTTTTATGAAATTCCATTAGATTAGTATATTAAAGTCATGACGTATTATCAAAACAATAACGAACCTCTAACCAAATCATTTAATATTTTCAGGGAATTTTTCCTGCAAAAAAATTACAAAATTAAATGTCTACTTGTCTTTTTTTAACTTTTAAAAATAGTGGGGGCGAGAGATAATTCCCCAATAGGGGAATATTGTTATGTACTTTTTTCGAATTCTAACTCGGGTAAACTTCAGACAAATTAAAAAAATTAACTCCTTATACCGGAAATACAAAAGAAAAAAAAAAACCGGGGAAGACCCACAGCCCTAATTAACACCAATTTTTTTCTAATAAAAATACCGACAACTACCAGACCCATTATACATTATTCAATAAAGTTTTGGTGTCTTACTCTCAAATGTGTGTGTATGAGTCACAATTCCAATAAATCAAATTTCATACAATTTAAGTCAATATATAATTTTTATGTAAACAAAATATAGTGCGGATATGTGTGGTTTTAATTTCCTGAACTATAAGTAATTGTTAAAACAAATAAAACCAGTAAGGAAAGTGGTAAAGTCGGACGGGGCCGACTATATGATACCCTTCACCACTATGGGTATATTAAACAGGACTATTAACATGAAATATATAGACCGATTTTCTCGAAACTTGGCAGACATCACTCTAGGCTCAATTCAGTACGTTATGCCAAATTTCGTGCAAATCGAAGGATATATAGGGAATTTGGTGCACCATTTATATGAAATCGGACGAAACTATATATGGAAGCTATATCTAAATCTGGACCGATTTTCTCGAAACTTGGCAGACATCACTCTAGGCTTAATTCAGTACGTTATGCCAAATTTCGTGCAAATCAAAAGATATATAGGGACTTTGGGGCACCATTTACATGAAATCGGACGAAACTATATATAGGAGCTATATCTAAATCTGAACCGATTTTCTCAAAACTTGGCAGACATCACTCTAGGCTCAATTCAGTACGTTATGCCAAATTTCGTGCAAATCGAAAGATATATAGGGACTTTGGGGCACCATTTACATGAAATCGGACGAACATCAGACAGACAGAGAGACATCACTCTAGGCTCAATTCAGTACGTTATGCCAAATTTCGTGCAAATCGAAAGATATATAGGGACTTTGGGGCACCATTTACATGAAATCGGAGGAAACTATATATGGGAGGTATATCTAAATCTGAATCGATTTTCTCAAAACTCGGCAGACATCACTCTAGGATCAATTCAGTACGTTATGCCAAATTTCGTGCAAATCGAAAGATATATAGGTACTTTGGGGCACCATTTACATGAAATCGGACGAAACTATACATGGAAGCTATATCTAAATTTAAATCGATTTTCTCGAAACTTGACAGACATCATTCTAGGCTTAATTCAGTACGATATGCCAAATTTCGTGCCAATCGAAAGACATATAGGGACTTTGGGGAACCTTGTACATGAAATCGGACGAAACTATATATGGGAGGTATATCTAAATCTGAACCGATTTTCTTAAAACTTGGCAGACATCACTCTAGACTCAATTCAGTACGTTATGCCAAATTTTGTGCAAATCGAAAGATATATAGAGACTTTGGTGCACCATTTACATGAAATCGGACGAAACTATATATGGGAGCTATATCTAAATCTGAACCGATTTTCACGAAACTTGGCAGACATAATTCTAGGCTAAATTCAGTACGTTATGCCAAAATTGGTGCAAATCGAAAGATATATAGGAACTTTTGATGCTCCATTTACATGAAATCGGACGAAACTATATATGGGAGCTATATCTACATCTGGACCGATTTTCACGAAACTAGGCAGACATCATTCTAGACCGAAATGATTAGGCTCTACCAAAATTTCGTGCAAATCGAAAGATATATGTGGACTTTTGTGCGCCATTTACATGAAATCGGAGGAAACTATATATGGGAGCTATATCTAAATCTGGACCGATTTTCATGAAACTTGGCAGACATTATTCTAGACCTAAATGATTAGGCTGTACCAAATTTCGTGCAAATCGAAAGATATATAGGGACCGTTTACATTAAATCGGTTAAATATATATATGGGAGCTATATCTAAATCTGAACCGATTTTTCCCAATTTCAATAGGGTTCGTCCTTAGGCCGAATAAGTGACCTATGCCAAATTTTATCCAATTCGGATCATAAATGCGACCTGTACTTTGTTTACAATTTAACATGGACAGACAGACGGACAGACGGACGGACGGACGGACATGCATAAATCGACTTAAAAAGTGATTCTATGTATATTCTCAAAAGGAACCATGTGTCTATCTCGTTTCATTTTGCCTGTTACAAACATATGCACAAAGACATAATACCCTGTACCACAGTGTGGTGAAGGGTATAAAAATTAAAATCCATAAAAAATTTCACAAAATACTTGTTTGAAATTTATTTATTATTTTTGTTTTTTTTTTTTTTTGCATTGTTATTTTTCATTTCGAATTTCGGTTCATAAACTCTCAAGTCATATTTTTTATTGTTAATTTTTTTACTTTATTCATGTTTGTGTACCACTGTGTGTAAAATCAAATTTAACACGTTTAAATATTGAATTAATAATCACTTTGAAACATTTGTTTTGTTTTTATTTTTTTTTCAAATTTCCTTTTTTATTATTACTTTTTTATTTTTTTTATTTCAAATGATTATTCATTATCAGTTCTTTTTGTGTGTGTGTCTCTATATTCTAATCTCACAATTTTCGGTAGCCCCGTAACCCGAAGGGTCATCATTGCTAGCCATGTTTTTTTTTAGAGATAAACGCACGACGAAACTTTGTTTAAAGAAAATAAAAACAAACAAAACACTCACTTGCTTTAGCCACAGAGCACTGAATACAAAACGCTGCCAGAATGCCAGCGATTAAAGCCAGCGCGGTAGAATATTTCATATTGAGACAAAGAAATACAAAAACAAAAAATAAAAATAATTTTTTTTTTTCGTTGTTTCCAGTCAGACAAACACCATGCGTTAAGACAAGCCAACGATCCTCAACAGACGAGTTTTAAAATTATACTAAGCTGAGATTCATCATCGATGGGATCTTTAATATAAAATCGTATATAAAATGATGCTGACTGGCTGGCTCGCTTGTTTTCTAGTTGTTTTGGGAGTCTGGCCGGCCCTTGCTACAGTGAATGTCAAGAATTCAGAGAGAAAGAGAGACATCGGGAGCGCGATCGACCGAAAGGGAGAAGCCAATGGGTCTCCAAAAAATCTCAAATGAGAACATCATATTTTTGTTGCTACATTAAAACGCCGGATTCAAGTTTTTTTTTGGCTTAAGGAAAATCCACAATTAAAATTCTCTATCAACCACATAACTAAGTCATTCACACTAAAAAAAATTGAGGCAATCTCAATTATGGGGAAAATAAACAACTGGAAGGACTGGATTGTTTTTATGACACTTTATTCGCAGATAGTTTTTTATCTGTGAAATTACATTACTACCAAACTTAATTTGAAAATTAAAATTGCAAATAAAAACGATGAATAATTTGCTCGACAGCTAACAAGCGGCATCATTTTTTAGTCACAATTAATTACTGGTAAGAAATGAATTGTTCTCAAAATTTTAGATTTCTATATTCGGCGAAGAAAGATCGACTTCACAGATTGGTCGTCGTCGAATTTAGTTTGACCTACTTTATGAAGAAACCATTAAGGAAAGTTCAAAAGTCTAACGGGACCGACTGTATGATACCCTTCACCACTTTGGGTACATACAAGAGATATTAATATCTACAATATCCTGTAGATAAAACAGACATATAATCTTTGGAGGACCATTGAGATGGAATCGGGTGAAATTAAATGTGATATCTAGATACATATTTGAACCAATTGGAAAAATCCCATACACATACCATTCTGAAATCATTGAAAAAATTGCATGTCAAACGAGCAGACAAGAATTCTTCGGTCTACCATTTTTATGAAATCGAGTAAAATTATGTATGGGAGCTATATATGTATAAACACATGGACCTAATTCAGCTACCGTAACATTTTTTTTTTTTTGTTATCACTCTAAATTCAATGTAATACCCTCTGCCAAATTTCGTGTAAATCGAACAAAAAAGTGAACTGTGCCAAATTTCATCCAAATCGGATCATAAATGCGACCTTTACTTTTTTCACAAAAATACATGGACGGACATGCGTAAATCGATTCAGAAAGTGATTCTATGCATATTCTCAAAAGGAACCATGGGTCTATCTCGATTCTTTTCGCCTGTTACAAACATATACACAAAGACATAATACCCTGTACCACAGTGTGGTGAATGATATGTAAAACTCTCGAAAATCTCAAACTATATCTATGTACTATATCTTGGGGGATTAGTATGTATATGGAACTATATCTGAACCGATTTTGTCGAAACCTACAATGGTTACAATTGAGATCCTAAATACCTCAGTACCGGCGGGTGTCGTTGATCCACTCACGAGTCACGCCTTACCATCATCTTACTATCGTAAGCAAACATCTCCTACAGATGTGGTAGCCTTGGCATCTGTTGTCGAAGGTTCCGCTAAAAGCATGCAGCCAATGAGCAAAAATGGATCTCAGCTTGAGGACCATAGAGGAAGAGCAATCTATATCCAATCTGTGAAAAAGGATTGAACTCTAACTTAAATTTTGAGTACGCAGCCAATGACCAAAAATTGATCTGAGTTTGAGGACTACAGGGGAAGAGCAATCTACACCCCACCTCTGAGGCAGGATTGAACTTTAATTTAAATATTGAGCCGAAGGAGCGTAGAGTCTGATAATATCGTTGAGGAAGTGATCGAGGGCATTACCAAGTTCACTACGAAGAAGAAGCAATTATTTTGGGCAAAAAAGCGAAAAATATCTAGAATGAATTGGAGGAACTAAATTAAGGGGGAACGTTTATGAGGGCTTTGGCATATTAAGTAAAATAATAAATGAGAACGCCGTCCAAAATCGAATTTGACTCTTATATTCCTTTGTAAATTGACACAGAAATCCAACTAAAGGGACCAAGCCGGAATCCCCGTTTAAACCTGACGATCCATTGGGTGATAGCAAAAGAAGGCATAGCCTACTCAAATACCAATAAGACGAACCATGCATCCGAATCTTCGGTGAAATCCGGTTGCTCCAAAATGAATGGTAAGGAGCCGCCATCTTATGTAAAGGTTACCAGGACTCACAAAGCAGTGCGTCAGGAAAGCTAAAAAATTGGCATAGAAAACAAACTTAACAGGCCTGAATCCTGGTATGTGTTTCCCCCTTTTAATCAGCAATCCAATACTAAGAGGAATAAACCTGAGGGTCCTTTGACTTTCTCTGAAGTAGCGGAGAGTATTAGGACTCCGCAAGAGCTGACGAACGTCAAAATCCCAAAAAAGGAAAAGGATGTTTTCTATTGACGGATAGTAAGAGAAGGCATAGCCTACTCTAATACTAATAAAACGGGCACTGCATCGGAATCTTTCGTGAAATACCGTTACTCCAAAATGTCTAACTAGAAACCACAAAAGAAAACTAAACCAGTAAGGAAAGTAGTAAAGTCGGACGGGGCCGACTATATGATACCCTTCACCACTATGGGTATATTAAACAGGACTATTAACATGAAATATATATGGGAGCTATATAGACCGATTTTCTCGAAACTTGGCAGACATCACTCTAGGCTCAATTCA
Source organism: Musca vetustissima (assembly GCF_032173495.1). Classification (NCBI taxonomy): domain Eukaryota; kingdom Metazoa; phylum Arthropoda; class Insecta; order Diptera; family Muscidae; genus Musca; species Musca vetustissima. Next base: position 15,814 of record NW_026880209.1, read on the forward strand.
GTACGTTATGCCAAATTTCGTGCAAATCGAAGGATATATAGGGACTTTGGTGCACCATTTATATGAAATCGGACGAAACTATATATGATTTTCACGAAACTTAGCAAATTGCCAAATTTCGTGCAAATCGAAAGATATATAAGTACTTTGTGGCACCATTTACATGAAATCGGACGAAACTATATATGGAAGCTATATCTAAATCTGGACCGATTTTCTCGAAACTTGGCAGACATCACTCTAGGCTTAATTCAGTACGATATGCCAAATTTGGTGCAAATCGAAAGATATATAGGGACTTTGGGGCACCATTTACATGAAATCGGACGAAACTATATATGGGAGCTATATCTAAATCTGAACCGATTTTCTCAAAACTTGGCAGACATCACTCTAGGCTCAATTCAGTACGTTATGCCAAATTTCGTGCAAATCGAAAGATATATAGGGACTTTGGGGCACCATTTACATAAAATCGGACGAACACCAGACAGACAGAGAGACATCACTCTAGGCTCAAGTCAGTACGTTATGCCAAATTTCGTGCAAATCGAAAGATATATAGGGACTTTGGGGCACCATTTACATGAAATCGGACGAAACTATATATGGGAGATATATCTAAATCAGGACCGATTTTCACGAAACTTGGCAGACATCACTCTAGGCTTAATTCAGTACGATATGCCACATTTCGTGCAAATCGAAAGATATATAGGGACTTTGGGGCACCATTTACATGAAATCGGAGGAAACTTTATATGGGAGGTATATCTAAATCTGAACCGATTTTCTCAAAACTCGGCAGACATCACTCTAGGATCAATTCAGTACGTTATGCCAAATTTCGTGCAAATCGAAAGATATATAGGTACTTTGTGGCACCATTTACATGAAATCGGACGAAACTATATATGGGAGCTATATCTAAATCTGAACCGATTTTCTCAAAACTTGGCAGACATCATTCTAGACCGAAATGATTAGGCAGTACGAAATTTCGTGCAAATCGAAAGATATATGTGGACTTTGGTGCACCATTTACATGAAATCGGACGAAACTATATATGGGAGCTATATCTAAATCTGGACCGATTTTCATGAAACTTGGCAGACATCATTCTAGACCTAAATGATTAGGCTGTACCAAATTTCGTGCAAATCGAAAGATATATAGGGACCGTTTACATTAAATCGGTTAAATATATATATGGGAGCTATATCTAAATCTGAACCGATTTTTCCCAATTTCAATAGGGTTCGTCCTTAGGCCGAATAAGTGACCTATGCCAAATTTCATCCAATTCGGATCATAAATGCGACCTGTACTTTGTTTACAATTTAACATGGACAGACAGACGGACGGACGGACGGACATGCATAAATCGACTTAAAAAGTGATTCTATGCATATTCTCAAAAGGAACCATGTGTCTATCTCGTTTCCTTTTGCCTGTTACAAACATATGCACAAAGACATAATACCCTGTACCACAGTGTGGTGAAGGGTATAAAAATGAGATCCAAAAGGAGGTGGAGATCTTGTAGAGCCACCTGAAAGGGGGCGATCCCATTGTTCTGAATAGCTCCAGCTTCAAGCTAGAGTTTAAGTCATCAAATAGCATAGAAGCTCTGAAAAAGAAAACTAGTGGTGGATATTGTCCCAAAAAATGAGACAATAAAACTATAGTTGTTGAGGAAAAGGGAACATCCTCAATTACAAAAGGCAACGGCACTCGTTAGACGTTGGAGCGGTGAGTTCACGACGGAACGAATGCTCGAAGTCTATGGTCAACAATACATGATACTGCTGGTGATGAAATGGGAATTCTTTCTGAGGTGAAGATAACCGACTCCCAAGAGTATCGTTTACTAGAGAACAATTGACAGTGGTCATCCAGATAAAACTTTATTGGAGTGAAACAGCAACTCTCTCTGATGAAAGGAATAATAAAAGGTTATATACACATCAGGTTAATGCAGGAACCTTGGACTGTCAAAAACAAGTGCTCTGGATGAAATCACATAAATTACCAACTGTTTTACCTTTATAATATGCCACAACAGTATAAGTTTACTTTTCTCAGAGTTGTCGACATCGGACGCAACTTACTGAGGCAAGGAAATGGTAAAACTTACCTGTCAAATAAAAAACCTGATCACCTCAAACAAGCGTTTCGTCAGGAATGGACCAAAATACCGCAGAGCAACATTCGGGCAGAGTGTGACGGTTTCATTGGCCATTGAAGGCCATAGTTCGTGCCAAAGGTGACCAGTTCGAACAAACCTGAACTTATCATAAAATTTGATGCGATTCCTACATATATTAAAAAAATTGTAAAAATTATGGCGTATGAATTTGTTGCAGTTTTTTTATCTCACCTTGTATATCTAAATCTGAACCTTTTTCCCCAAAATTTCACGGACGTCAACCTGTAGTAACTTCAACACGATATGCAAAATGTCTCAATCGAAAAAAAACATTGGCAGTATGGTGCTCCTTTCACATAAACTGATTCCAACAAAGCATACACAAATCTGGACCTAATTCTGTACGCAGTGTAAATTTTTTTCTCAATCGGACCAATATTGGGAATTTGATGCAACATTTACATAAAATCGGACGAAACTATATATGTGAGCTATATCTAAATCTGAACCGATTCCAACAAAACTTCGCATACGTCAATCAAAATGTAATACAGTACGCTGTGCAAATGTTGTCTCAATCGGAAAAATATTCAATAACAAATGCAACCCGAACTTTGCTCACAAAAATACATGGACGAACGGAATGATGGACTTCCATAAATCCACTCAGAAAGTTATTCTATGCATATTCTCAAAAGGAACCATGGGTCTATCTCGATTCCAAGTGTGGTGAAGGGTATTAAAACATCGGAAGGCTTCGGTACCGTCATATGTGTACTAACCTTAATCTTCGACCCATCGGATTATTAATCCAAAAAAAAAAGTATAACCAATTTGCCAAAATACCTTAAATGTAGACCAATATTGAAACTTTTCTATAGAAAACGTTTCACAAGGTCATAATGAGGCCCTTCTTCTAATGAAATGAAAATTGCAAAACCAAACATATTTTCTACAGAAAAACTTTTGCGATAGAAAATAATAACAAGGGCCTCACAACCGTTTTTATATAAAAGCTTTAGAAAACATCAAAAGTGATTGAGTCTGTTTAAGAGTCAAAGATGTAAATCCAATATCGAGGAGTTTTGAATGAGCACTCCATGAAGAAGAGTGATGTGTATATAAAGTTTTGCCCGCCGAATTAAACGATGTTTTTTTACTTGTTTTGTTTTACATTTTCTAAAAACTTGATTTCTGAACTGTCATGTGAGTGAGTGTATGCCGCCACTGTTTATAAATTATTTTCGTATACAATTATTATAAATAAATACAAAAACAACAAAAATATATGGCTTATTTTAACTTTGTTTCGGAGCTGTCATCTGCCATTCCCAATATTTACAATGTAAATACACAAACAAATTTTCAGCAGATGAAGAAAAAAGTTGTGTTTCTCTTAAAGAGAGACAACTATTTTATATGCAATGCGTTTTTTATATTTAATAGGTTAACACATTAAAAAGCAGTTAACATATCAATTAACTATTTTTTGTTATATTATCACACATCTATAAAAAGAAATTGTTATGGCAGAGATTTAAATATGTTAAAAAATAATAAATACATTTAATTGAATAAAGCATTGACAAAAATTCCCGTATATGTACATAAATAGGAAGGACAGGTTTAAAAAACAGTATATAAAATATACCTCGACAGCAATGCCCACGTTCTATTAAATTTTGAAATATATTTCCTGTTCAAAGCAACAGTTTATGTCAATTAGCAATGTTTGTGAGGGAACTTTAAAGTTTTGCACATACATTGGTACGTTTCATAGGATAGTTGGCATTGAGATGTGTCTACGTTGGGAATTGGCAAAAACAAATTTTATACCCATATGGCTAATGAGGGTATATACACTTTGATACGTTGAAAATGTGCCTCATCGAATTATTGATTTTAGACCCCATGTTTCTTTGGTCCAAATTCCTATCTGGTCGGCAGGAGCACACGATAACATCGGAAGAGAATAAGAATTGTACATCTAAATATTTCTTTCAAACTTAGTTCAAGTTCAAAGATGGGTAATATCGTTCCACTTCTTCTGGTACCTACCCCACAAAATGGTCAAAATTATGCAAAATAATATTTTTTATACCCTTCACCACTCTGTGGTACAGGGTATTATGTCTTTTGTAACAGGCAAAAGGAATCGAAATAGACCCATGGTTCCTTTTGAGAATATGCATAGAATCGCTTTCTGAGTCGATTTATGCATGTCCGTCCGTCTGTTGATGTTATGAATGAAATTTGACACAAGTTTTGGCCTGAGGACAAACCCTATTGAATTTGAAGGAAATCGGTTCAGATTTAGACATAGCTCCCATATATATTTTCGTCCGATTTGAGGTAAATGATGCACCAAAGTCCCTTAAAATCATTCGACTTGTACGATTTTTGGCATAGCGTACTGAATTTAGTCTAGAATGGATTGTTCTAAGTTTCGTGAAAATCGGTTCAGATTTAGATATAGCTCCCATATATAGTTTTGCCCGATTTTAGGTAAATGGTGCACCCAAGTCCCTGACAATCATTCGATTTGCACGAATTTTGGCATAGCGTATTAAATTAAGTCTAGAATGATGTGTTCAAAGTTTCGTGAAAATAGGTTCAGATTTAGATATAGCTCCTATATATAGTTTCGTCCGATTTTATGTAAATGGTTTGCCAAAGTCCCCAAATATCTTTCGATTTTTGTATAGCGTACTGAATTAAGTCTAGAATGATTTCAGATTTACATACACCTATATATATATATATTCGTCCGATTTTAAATAAATGGCGCACTAAAGATCCATAGCTAGGCCGATTGACACAGATATAGATATAGCATAGCTTCCATAATCAATGGGTGTCTTTTTGCTTTAAATCGATTTACAAGATTTAGCGTAGGTTACAGAAGTCGGTTTAGATATAAATAAAGATCACATATTTAAGTTCGTTCAATGTCCCTACGAAAAGGCGACTTCTTTTAGGATACATAAGTAGAATATACCCAAAGTGGTTTAATATCGTGCGAACGGACTATCCGATTTGAACCAAACTTTGTACAACCTACTAACTTTACCAAGCCTAGATCAAATAGGAAAATGAGACCCATTTCCACTCCTTCTGGTATCTCCCCACAAAAATTCAATATCTATAAATACAATATCAGGTTATTATAGCTTTGTGCAGCCCAAGAATGTACGAATGTAGGATTAAGACCCCGGTTAATATTTAGGATGTGATTACTCAATTTTTGTCGTTTTTTGTCGCTCCAGAGGCCGCAATTATGGCCCGAACATGGAGAAAGGTATCGGGCCAAAGAATATGCATGACTATTTTGATAAAGATCGGTCAATATTTAGCGGGTCAAATAATTAGGAGGCCTGTACTGAATATTAGCAATACTCGGAAAATATGTCAGCATAATAAAGGGATGCTATTGACCTCTAATCGGACAAGAGGATGAACATATCACGTAATATAGCCCAGGCTCTAAAAAAACATCCGCCGAAACTTAGAGTTCCCTAGTCGTTGTATCCCTTCCCGCCCCGTGCGACTATGCTGCTCGGCTCACTGGTCTTTACCTAGACTAGATCAAGTAGGAATATGGGAGCCATTGGTCTACTCCTTTTCAATGTTTATAAATCCATTTTCAAGCGAATGGAATGTTCGATTTGAACCAAATCTTGCCCAATCTAATATCCTTACCAAGTTCAAAGATGAGACCCATTGGTCCACTCCTTCATAAATTGCGTATAAATTTTTACATTTCCAAGGAAGAAAGAAAGAAACATGGGGTCTAAAAACGATGAGGCATATTTTTTGTGGTATGGAACATACCCTCATTAGCCATAAGGCAAAGGGTATAATAAGAACTGAAACGATGGGAGAGTAGATCAAATTTAACTTTTTTCGACAACTATCGAGATATTCCAAAAAATTATGATAGAGAGGCTAAAAATAGAAGACACTTTATAGGCATTTTAAAAGTTGATGTCGGGAGGTAACCTAAAAAGGAGTGGCAATATTTCCCATTTCCAAGATATTTGGAAATATTCGGTTTGTAATTGGCATTTCGAACTAATGAAGGACAAAAACATTCTTCGCAGAACATTTTTATACACTTCACCACACTATGTTAAAGGGCATTATGTCGTTGTGCATATGTTTGTAAAAGGGCAAAAGGAATCGACCCATGGTTCCTTTTGAGAATGTACATAGAATCACTTTCTAAGTCGATTTATGCAAGTCGTCCTTCTTTCTGTCCGTCCATGTATTTTTGTGAACAAAGTACAGGTCGCATTTATGATCCGATTTGGATAAAGTTTGCCACATGTCACTTATTTCGCCTATTGAAATTGGAGAAAATCCGTTCAGATATAGATATAGCTCCCATATATAGTTTCGTCCAATTTTATGTAAATGGTGAACCAAACACCCAATATTGGTCCGATTGAAACAACATTTTGCACAGCGCATTGAATTAGTACATTCTTATGTATGCGAAGTTTTGTTGAAATCGGTTCAGATTTAGATATAGCTCCGATATATAGTTTCGTCTGATTTTATGTAAATGGAGCATCATACTGCCAATACAGGTCCAATTGAGACCAAATTTTGCACAGAATACTATTTTAGGTCTAGATTGATGTATGCGAAGTTTTGAAATCGCTTCAGATTTAGATATAGCTCCCATATATAATTTTGTTCGATTTTATGTAAATGGAGCATCATACTGCCAATATTGGACTGATTGAGACAAAATTTTGCACAGAGTACTAACTTAGCTCCAGATTGATGTATTTGAAGTTTTGTTGAAATCGGTTCAGATTTAGATATAGGTCCCATATATAGTTTCATCCGATTTTATTTCAATAGTGCACCAAACTCCAAAATTGGTCTGGTTGAAACAGATTTAGATATAGGTCCCATATATAGTTTCGTCCTATTTTATTTAAATAGTGCACCAAACTCCAAAATTGGTCTGATTGAGACAAAATTTTGCACAGAGTACTAAATTAGGTCCAGATTGATATATGTGAATTTTTTTTGGAATCAGTTCAGATTTAGATATAGCTCCCATATATAGTTTTGTCCGATTTTATGTAAATGGTGCACCAAACTCCCAATATTGGTCCGATTGATACAAAATTTTGCAAAGAGTACTGAATTATGTCTGGATTGATGTATGCAAATGGTGCACCTGTTCCATTTGCAGATTATTATGTTTTTGAAATCGGTTCAGATGTAGATATAGCTCCTTCATATATGTTTGTCCGTTTTAATGCAAATAATACAAATGGAGGAGCCTATGTCTGTCTATTGGATTGAAGACGTTTCAGGTTTAGATATTTATATCCTATTTCATCAAAATTATGTACCAAGTAACCAAAGTTTATCCGCTTAGGCCGAATTAGTGCGCAAAGTATGGGTTGTTTTAATTTAGTTCAAATATATATATAACTTCACGCAGTTTATTTCGTCCGACTCCATTTGGATTGTCCTCCAAAGATAATATGTCTAGTCTATCTAACGGATATTGAACATATGAGCATCTCTTGTATGTACCTAGAGTGGTGAAGTGTATCATATAGTCGGACCCGTCCGACTTTTGGAATTTCCTTACTGGTTAATATCAGTTCAGTGTTTTTTGTTGATTCTAGATGCGATAGGAGAGGCTGTGATTTGGCATTTCTTCTTCTTCACTAAAAACATCTTTAATATTGGGTCACATTTTGATCGCGTGGTCATTCTGGGCTAATTGATGCCCCTAATCAAATTTCCCAACGTAAGGGCATCTAATTTACATTTCACATTCTTGAGTGATTTTTCGGAAATTTCTCTACCTCTGAGGTGATGGAAATGACTCGGGAGCAGTCACTAGAAAACATTATAAAACATTGACAATCTGCTTTCCCATGATCTAATAACGGAGGTGATAATAAGGTCCACATTACCAACTATTTTAGATCATTTGAAGGTACAACTTGTGGCCTAGTTTAACGACGTTTCTTCCTGATTGGTTTATATAATTACTTCGAATCAATTTTTATAAAAATGAGTGTATTAACCTACCCTAATTACATCACATCTTATTTGGAAAGTAAAAATGTTCTTAACAACAATGGCAGCTTCCCTCGAATATAAGTATGTAACTCTAAATTCGTATGTATTCTGTACATATGAAAAATTGGAAAAATCCACAGAAGCATTTGCAATAAGAAGTCCCACATCACGCTTCATGATTTTGATGGCATCAATTTGATAAAAAGAAATTAAAGAAGAAAACAGCAACTATTCTTAACTGCAGAAACGAACACGCTTGACAAACTCTTTTTGTTCCATTGGCAATTTCTACTTTCAAAGCCTAGCCAGCCATCCACCACAAACTTTTATTTTCCCACCTACAAACAGGAAAAAAGCGGTAATGCAATTTAGTCTATGAAATTAATTCAAACGAAATGCATCTAACGCCGATTGTCGTCTTAGTAATTATCGGGATTTTTCCAGCATTCTTATATGCTTTTAAAAATCACCAAGATGAATATGACACCCCTAGTCCGGAATGGATACGCTATCAACAAGAACGGCATCATCCGAAGTATAATAAAGAAAAAGTGGCAATTGGAATTTCCATCGAAGATAATCAGCATCGAACGCGTCACCAGCAAATAAGAAATAATTCAACTGCAGCAGGGCCAGGGGTTATCGACAAACATCATCATCATCACCACCATCAACAGCAACAACAACAACAAACACATAATTTTCCCAATAATTTCGAAACATCTTCAAGACAAAATGGCATCGATAAGAATAATAATGGTGAAAATCTTAATGAGGAGGTGGAATATGTGGATGTTGTTGACGATGATGATGAAGAACCTCAACAAAAAACCGAAGATGAAGCGAACAATAGTGAACTGAAATATCCATCGATTCAGGGATTTCTCTCCTTTCTCAAATCACTCAAACAAACATGGATTAAAAATTCCCTATTTCGTATTGAGGATAAAATTAAATTTCTCTATAATTTGAAAGATAATCTGTTGCGGAATATTGGTAAGGGTCTGGAAACAAAGTAAGAACTTCGTTAAGTTTAGCCGGGATGAACATTTTATAACCTTCACCATTTAAATTAACTGAAAGCCTTCGGGGCGGACTATGTTATCGGATTATGTGATAGCAGGTTGTTCATGATCCGAAAAAATGATGAGATACACAAACTGGAAAACTGAGTTAAGAATTTCAACATTTCAAAAATAAAACGGGATATTTGTTTAAAGAATTAACCAGGAATCTGATATGTAAAATTATAACGACTTAGACGAGAAAATTTCGTTATGTTAATAATACCGGAAAAGGAGCGAGCTTTTACACAATAATTTCTTATCATACAAAACATGTACTTATACCCTTCAACACCCTGTACTACAGGGTATTATATCTTTGTGTATATGTTTGTAACAGCAAAAAGAAACGACCGTATGTCTGTCGATGTTAAATTGTAAACAAAGTACAGGTCGCATTTATGATCCGAATTGAAAAAAATTTGGCACATCTCATTTATTTGGCCCAAGGACGAACCCTATTGAAATTTGGAAAAATCAGTTCAGATTTAGTTAAAGCATACATATAAAATATTCCATATATATTATATTTTTTACAAAGAACCCGACCGAAGGGACGGTAATTTGATATTTGATCCATTAAAAAAAAACAATAAATGTAACTAGCTTCCATGTCACGATGCCTTTAACATTTTAAATTCTTTTATAAAGAGTTTTCTTTTTCATTCCATCTCAGAACGACAATTTACCGCGTTGTGGTCAAATTATAGAGACGACAATGATGATGACGACGATGACGGCGACGTTGAGGAAAATGTGGACGAAGGACGCCGACTTAAGCGACAAAAGCGTGGCTTCTTAGGCGAATCATCTATTGAATTTCCTCCAGAAGCTGCATTGATGAGTATTAACTTCCTTACGTTTGCAGTATTTTTGATCAAATTAGTTTTGGTAAGTTTACAACAAAAAATTACCAATAATATATTTTTATATAATTTAAATATTATTCTCAATAAATAATACAATATATTGTTTGTATATGTATTTTCAGCAAGTGGTAAATATAATAAGAACCAAACATATTACAGTATCATCGTTCGGAATCAACAAAAATAGTTTTACCAAAGGCTAAGTTGTGGACTACTTTAAGGAAATAATATAGTATGTGAAAAATTGAAAAAAGCATTCAATTTTGAAAAAAAAGTTAAAAATAAATAAAATTTTAAATTTGAATTAATTTTTGGTTCAATTTATTTAAATATTAATCTGCCAATTACTTCTAGAAATTAATAACATGTTTTTCAGGTAAGGAAGTAAAGTAAAAAACAGTAAGTAAGTAGTAAAGTGGGATGGGGCCGACTTTATCATACCCTTCACCACTTTGGGTATATTCAACAGAAGAATCCTAACAGACGTCGCATTTTTAAAGGGCCAGTAAAATGAAACTGGATCCATAAACATGTCATTCTGCAACCAATACTAAATTTTTCATTTGGTCAGATATATATGCTATATCTAAATTTGAACCGATTTCAGGAAACTAAACACACATCATTCTCGACCTGATTCATTACGCTGTGCCTAATTTCGTGCAAATCGGAAGATATATAGGGACTTTGGTGGACCATTTACATTAAATCGGACGAAAATATCTTTCGGAGCTATATCTAAATCTGAACCGATTTTGCGAAACTTAACACACATCATTCTAGACCTAATTCATTACGCTGTGCCAAATTTCGTGCAAATCGAATGATATATAGGGTCTTTGGTGCACCATTTACATTTAATAGGACGAAAATATATATGAGAGCTAAATCTAAATTTAATCCGATTTTCAGGAAACTTAACACACATCATTCTATACCTAATTCATTACGCTGTGCCAAATTTCGTGCAAATCGAAAATATAGGGACTTTGATGCAACATTTACATTAAATCGGACGAAATTATATATGGGAGCTATATCTAAATCTGGACCGATTTTCAGGAAACTTAACACACATCATTCTAGAGATAATTCATTACGATATGCCAAATATATAAAAATATATATGGGAGCTGTATTTAAATATGAACCGATTTTCACGAAACTGTACACGATTGAAATTACGATTTTGCGAGCCCTATAGGATGTGTCAGTAAATATTTTTGCTCCCGGGAAATTATAAAATTTAATAAATAATTTTTGCATAGCAGTGCAAATTAAGTTGTTTTTTGCGTTAATAAATTGATTTTATTGCGACCATCAATTGTGTGTTGGAGGAGCGATTTACAATACCAAATTGTAAATGAAATAAAACAATAGCTGATTGGAAGAAGAAGAAGAATACAACATCAAATTGCCGCGCAGTGTTTCTGGAACAAATGCTGTATTTATACTGATTGATATTGAATAAATTGAGCTGTGTACTCTTTGCGTTGGTGTAGATTTGTTTACAAGCAAGTGGAGTAGTTGGTGACTGCTGTAGTGGCTTATCGTTTTCAATTGCTTTGTTGTTGTGTTGCTGTAGCTGATCCCCCTTGTTGTGTTGCAGCTGATGTCGTTGCGGTTGTCATCTGTGTTCGATAATATATCTGGAACGTTATCTGAATCCAATCCTGAAACCATGCCAACTACAACAAAAACATATACGTGCCCAACTTGTAGTAGTGTTGTCAAGAACAATCAAAATAGTGTTGGATGTTGTATCTGTGGAATGTTTTTTCATATTAACTGCGTTAATGTGACTAAAGAGCAACACAGTTTCTTATACAGGAACAGAAAAACAATGATGTTTTTATTCAAATGCCCAACCTGTGTTAAGAAGAAGACTGATAACAGCGTTGATGCTACTGCTTCTAGTCATGCAGGTACTGATACACAAAGCGGTAATGAAGATGTTTATGAAACGCTGAGGCAAGAATTTGAATTATATAAGCTATGTTTGGAGAAGCAATTTGAAAGCTTTATGCTGAAAATTAAGGATGTGGTCAAGACGATTCGTTCAGAGGTTGACAGTAGGTTTCAACTAATGGAGGAATCAGTGCGGAGTTGCCAGGCTGCAATTAATATTTTCGAGCAGACTAAGCAAGAGTCTGTAATTGAAGCCGATATACTAACTAGGCGTCTCAATAGGTCAAACATAATTGTCAGTGGTTTGCCTGATGGGATCAAGAGATTGAAAGACCCGATAATGAAAATCGCAGCTATATACGGTATTGATTTGCACCCTGGCGACATAAACCATTGCTGCTATATCTCAAAGGGTAAATCCGTGCTGGTTAAGTTTAATTCCATTCTCGTTAGAGACAGTTCAATGGCTAGTTACCAGAAGCGACGTAATCCTCTATTGCTTGGTGATATCACTGGTGTGGCTGTAAGAAGTAGAGTGTACCTGAATGACCATCATAATCGTACAGCTTCAAAATTAATGTATCTCTGTCGCAAGTTGTGGAGAAATAATAAAATCAAAAAGTTCAAGCTGAAGAGTGAGGATAACCCTAAAGCGTTGGTTGTCTTCCGTGATGGAAGAGAGGGTGAGCTTGATATAAATCAGTGCACTAATATGTTGAATGATAATGGTGATGATGGCTCTGCTGGTGTAGCTAATGTTGCTAGTGCTGCCTCATGCGGTTTGGATTCATCTGCTGTTTCACGGTTAAGTGCAGATAATATTGGTGGTAGTTCATAAGTGAAGGTTGTGTGAGTAGTTGAATTATTTATTAATTTTATTTTTCCTGGATTTAATTTTGTTTCTTACGCTCATCTGAATTATACGGTCAGATAATGAATTTTTCAACTAGTTTAGGTTATATTGTTAGCGATAATAGTTTTCTTAGAAGTCAGTTATGCAATTTTAAAAACAATCTTAATGTAGGTCATGTAAATCTCAGAAGTTATAATTTGAGTAAGAATACTTTTAAAATCCATGAATTGAGAAATATTTTAGAGGGTAATAATCTTGGCATTTTTGGCGTGACAGAAACTTGGTTAAAGCCTATTGTTTCCACAGAAGCTATACAAATACCAAGTTATTTTTGTTATAGGAGTGATCGTCCTTGTAATAGAGGAGGTGGTGTTGTAATGTATGTTTCTCAGAATATTAAACATAAATTTGTGTGCAGAGGAAGTTCTTATGGAGTTGTTGAATATGTTTTCTGCGAGGTAATTGTAAGCAATTGTGTGTTTCTTGTTGGTGTGGTTTATTTGCCACATGGCGATATTGTGGCTTTTGAAAATGAAATTTCTGATCTTGTTGTTAGGTACTCAAATGTTATTATTATGGGAGATTTCAATAACAATATGTTTGATCTGCAGCGAAGTTTAGTTGTAAGGGAAATTTGTAGCAGATTAAATTTATCTGTTGTCCACAACTCAATGCCCACACACGTCGATATTGCGCATACCTCTACTTCTTTGTTGGATTATTTTTTTGTGTCGTGTCTGAGTTTGGTAGCATGTTCAAATCAGTTTTTGTGCCCTGGTATTTCTGATCACTCGTTCATCTTTCTATCAATTAATGTTCCCAGTTTTTGTGTGCAGAGTTTTTATGAATATGCAGATTTCAGTTCTGTTGATCCTGTGGCGCTTTCCAGCGCCTTTGATACATACAACTTTGGTGAGCTTTATTCTGTGGCAGATGTTGATGCCCAGCTTGATATATTGAACTGTGGTCTTCGGCACTTGTATAGTGTAGTTCCTGTTAAAAGGAGATTTTGTAAAATTAATAAAGATGACTGGTTTAAGTCTGCTGAAATTCGGTATCACTTGTCTCTTCGTGACATTTCTTATAGGTCCTATCTTCGGGACAAAAGTGTTGAAAATTGGAAATTGTTTTGTCGCTGTCGTAACCGAGCCAAAAAAATTATAAGAAAACTAAAATTTATTGCTCATAGGGATATGTTTTCTAATAAATCCACAAAGGAAGTGTGGTCA
>NW_026880210.1:0-29661 GCF_032173495.1 Musca vetustissima
TAAAAATAACAAAAAACACTAAAACATACATATGTATTTGACACTCTATATAAAAATACTATAGAAGAATTGTATATATATGTGTGTGTGTTTTGTAGTTTTACCCTCCAACATCGAAAATCAAATTAAAAACAGAATACATTTCGTTGAACTGTTTGTATGAAGAAATAAAGCAAAAACAAAAAGAAGTGAGATCAGAAATTATTTTATATTATAGATCAATTTTGCAATTTTTAATAAAAAATAGAAGTTCTTCCAAATGATCCCAGTTTTTCGATTTGAGGAAATCAGGTAAGTTGTTGTACATCTTAAATATTTGGAAAAGTTTATTTATTTATTTTTTGGAAAAGTTCGCAGGGAAATTGCATTGAAAAAGTATTAGTATCAGGGTGTTTAATTTAAGTTTTTTCATTAAAAATAAAATTCGAGTTTAAAAAGTTGCTTCCTACTATGTCAAAAAAAGGGGGAATTAAAAAACAATCTACGGATTGGATCAGACTTTGTTTCGAATTGGTACGAAATTTTCTACCAATAGTTGAAATGATTTCAGGAAGACGAATATCAAATGGGATCAGATTTGGATCCGTTGTGCCGAAGAAGCGAAATTTTACAAATGCGACCGAAGTTGCTATACAATAGAGACCATTTAATTTGGATAGGATCAGAAATATGATCGGCATATATCAGTTTCGGGAAAAGAAATCTATTATTTTTCCGGCAGATTGTATTGATAGATTTCTCGTAGAGTATCGATCAAACAATTTCAGATTTATGCTCGTTGGAAGGGTGACATTTCGCATTAAAAAAATTATTTTGCTGTTTTTTAGTTTGTGCATTCAGTTGTGGGTTACAGGGTGTTGAAAATGGAAGTGAAGAAAATGAAAATTAATTTTAAAGTTTTTCTTTGACAACGGCGAAAATGCAAGCCAAGCGGCTAAAATTGTGAATGGTGTTTATGGTTCCGATACGGTAACAGCCTATTATGTAAAAATTTGGTTTGCTAGATTCCGTTCAGTAATTTTTGATGTTAAAGATGCACCTCACACAGGCAGGTCGGTCGTCGATAAAATCGGAGGAATGAGCGAAGTTCACCGATCACCGATCGTAACATCGCCCAGAAGCTAAAAATCTACAATAAAACAGGTTAAGCCCCTTACACAAAGCTGGATTCAAAAACCTGAGTGTCACACCAATTAACAAAAAAAAAGTCGGATGGGTCGAATTGACATTTGCAAAGCCTTGGGCAAACGGAATGAGATAGACCCATTTCATAAACGGATCATGACTGGAGATGAGAAATGAATCACATACGAAAGCGCTGTGCGAAAATGATCTTGGTCAAAGAGCGGTGAAGCACCTGAAATTCCATGCAAATAGAAAGATTTATATGGACTTTGGTGCACCATTTACATGAAATCGGACGAAACTATATATGGGAGTTATATGTATATGTGGACCGATTTTCACGAAACTTGGCAGACATCACTCTAGACTCAGTTCAGTACGTTATATCAAATTTCGTGCAAATCGAAAGATATATAGGGACTTTGGTGCACCATTTACATGAAATCGGACTAAATTATATATGGGAGCTATATCTAGATCTGAACCGATTTTCACGAAACTTAACTATAGACAGACACACATCATTCTAAGCCTAATTCAATACGCTGTGCCAAATGTCATTAAAATCGAAAGCTATTTAGGGACTTTGGAGAACCATTTACCTTAAATCGGACGAAAATATATATGGGAGCTACATCTAAATCTGAACCGATTTTTCAACAGGGTTCGTTCTTGGGCCAAATCAATGAGCTGTGCCAAATGTCATCCATTTCGAATAATAAATGCGACCTGTACTTTGTTTACAATTTAACATGGACAGACAGACGAACGGACAGAAGGACGGATGGACATGCATAAATCGGCTTAGAAAGTGATTCTATGCATATTCTCAAAAGGAACCATGTGTCTATCTCGTTTCCTTTTGCCTGTTACAAACATATGCACAAAGACATAATACCCTGTATTGCAGCGTGGTGAAGGGTATATATAGAGTTTTGTTTTTGCAAATAGAGGGCAGGATTTCTATGAGAGATATATTATGAAGTTAGCTTTAAAATTACAACAAATCATACAACAAAACTGGGCATATTTGGCCCAAATCGGACATTCCGAAGCATATAAAATAAAGTCCTATAGTTTATATAAAAATAATGGATTTCTCTTACGGAACATTATGGAGTACTATGCACTTAGACCTACGCCTACCTCCATGTAATGTTCAGTCACAAAAAAAAAAAAAAAAAACAAAACTGAAACCAGCTGACCATTCACAATGTCTCAGGTTCGGCGAATGAGTGCATAAACAACAAGCGATGGATGGCAATTTTTCGAACATATGAAGCATATTTTGTACTAGGTGGGTATTTTAGTAAAAGAAATTGTCGTATTTTGCGTTCTGAGAGTCCTTAAGTAACTAAAGAGAGGCCATTACCTCCAGAAGGGTCAAATGTTTGCTGTGCTCTTTGGTCCGGAGGAGGGACCTCATTTCTTCGAAAGTTACATTCATTTCAGAACGTTATGGTCATATGATAGCTGATGGTTTTTAATGCTACCGAAGAATATGAGGTAGACAAAATGGAGGTTTTGGAGGTTTTAACAAGACGGTGCCACATGCCACAAAACTCGGACAAATATGGTTTTATTGCAAGAGACATTTCATGGCTGGGTAATTAATCGTCGGTGGGACCTCACTTACATTCAGAAGAATATTACTTTCAGGAGAATATTAGATTTCAACAAGACGGTGTCACATGCCACACAACTCAAGCGAAAGGGCATTATTGCAAGAGACATTGTAATTTGTCGTCCTGTCGATATCAACTAGATGCTATTACATTTTTTTTTTGAGCTATGCGAAAACCCGTGTTTATGTAGATAAACCTTTAATTCTTGAACAGATAGATAGATAAACTTTAATTCTTGAACGAAAACCAATATTCGTCAAGTTATGGCTAAGATACAGCCAAAAAGTCAAATAAATTTGTCGAAAATTACCTCAAAACAGTTCGCGAGGAGGTTATTTAAATGTTAGTAGCATCTCTTATATACCCAAAGTATACAGTCGGCCCCATCCTTACTGATTACACATAAACCTTTGAATTTTCCTTCTAAATGATTTTTTAAAGAATAGAATCTATCCAATTTCAAACCCCAACATCTCAACCATACTGAATTTCTAAGGCTTAATTTAATTATGTTTAATATCAACTCTTTCCTCATAATTTCCAGATCCGTGCACACAATTTCCCCAGACGTACTAATAAAGAAATAGTTTCATATATTTGTTCAAACTTCACATATTTTTTATTTATTTGACAGATTAATATTAGTTTATCTAATAAAAACGAAACTTTATTCTCGAAACTTTACAAGCATCGCAACACCAGTTCACTCGCAATCACACACACACACTAATTAGTTAGACATGGATTTTGAACATGGATAAAACATAACTAAACTTCCCAAAAAAAAAAAAAAAAAACACAAAACAACAACTCAAAAATTTCAATGTTCGTTCACAAAAGTAAACGAAACGGCATAAAAATTCCAAACAGCTCAAAGTATACCGCAAAAATACGAACTTTTCCTTTTTTGCCAAGGTCTCCTCTCCATGCTGGAACGCATATCCGCCACATACATTTTAAAATGAACAAAATTTTCTAACAACCACAAAATGTATTCGAAAAGAGTACAACTAGCCATAAGTTTTGTGCCCAAAACAATTGCAATCAACTCACATTTGGTATTTCTCACAAAAATTAAATGAAATTCTCGAAAATTGAAAATGGGAAAGTGGCTGAAAAAAAGTTGAATAAAATTCAAAATTTTATTGAACCCTCAGACAGCATCTCCCGTTCCGTCTCTCTCTCTCTCTACTTCTCTTTCCTCTGATCGTTCTCATTAAAACATTTTGCAGGAAGTCGAAATACAAACAATAATGTGGTTAAAACTATGGAAAATATTTTTTAAATTAAAAAAATACTTTTCTATTAAAATACCGAAATTAAATGCATATACACATGCACGCAAGATTACACGCAAAACACAAACACACACAATCCCACACATGTGTTTGTGTGTGTTCCTACCTACAAATACACATGCGTTCTCTAAAGCAGACTCCTACAAAAACAACACACACACTGCGACAAGTTGTGGCAATAACGAAGACAACCCTCATCCTGTTCGTGGTGGTGTTGCTGTTGTTGTATTCGTTGTTGCTGTTGTGCATTGCTTTCTCTCAGTCAATAGAGCGCGCTAAAATTTTTGTTAGATGTTTCCCCCCTCCTGAATAGGGAAAGCAGTGAGTGGCAAGTGAACCATACACAACAAGAAACACAAGGTGGAAGAAAAACAAAAACAAACACAACGAATAAAAGGGTTGGGTAAACGAACGAATGCACATAGCCTTCTTTTTGCAACAGAAGATTTCATTCTCGCTCGTTTATTCTTACTCTTCCTCTTCTGCTTCTCCTTCATCTTTCGGTTTTCATTTTGCAGCTGCTACAACTACTTGCATATATAAATTTTTTCTCCCGCTTCTTTACACATGGGACCAAGATTGTGGGACCAGTAGTTGTTGCAAGTAGCTGGCAGTAGTCGAAATGTTGTTGCAACAAGCGCACTTCATGCATCGGCTTTTTGGAATATTTCGTCAGCTTCCGGTATTACTAGACTATACTATAGTTTTATATATATAACAAAACTAACACACACACAAACAACCTCCAACGAGAATGTGTTGGTATGCGCGGCCTAGCGTTGTTGTTGTTGTTTTTGTTATCGGCATCGTCATAGACATCGTTGTCGACGTCGTCATCGTCATCATCACCACCACCATTTCAATTCGTTGTGGCTGGCATTCGTTGCACTACTACTCATGCCCAACACCAACAAAATGAAAACGAAAAAAAATCTTCACGAACTACTTAAACGCCCTCTACAAGTATGTAGCGAATTTATGCGGATGTAAATGATTTTTAATACATATATAAATAGTTTTATATACAAAATTGTGTATATACACGAATTGTACATATAACAGTCGGAGGAAGTATAAGAAAATAAAAACAATGTTTTTGTTGTAGTTTGTTTTCATTATTTTTTTTTTTTTTTTGTTTTTTTTTTATACGTTTAAGAAATGAAATTCCTTGAAAATTAATAGCGGCAAATACGAAGCTGCTTATTTTTTCTCATTTCTCCATATTTATAAAATACATAAGAAAAGGGTTGCCATTAGGAATTATTAAATCATAGTGCTGATTACACAAATAAAAGTAAAAAAATAATAAATTGAATCCAAAATTAGACAAAGAATTTTCCATTCCTTTTTTACGGGCATAAAATTAAATTTGAAATATAGCACATCTGTTTGTACAGCGTGCCCGAAATACCGAAAAATTGGTATGTTTATATGAAGTCACCTCTGAAACGTATGCCAATATTTATAGATTTTGGTATGAGTATTTCCTAGCCAATCATAACACAAATATTAAATTACAGTCAAGTTGGTTGAAAACGAGTCCAAAATATCGAAAATAACTACATTTCGGGAGGAATGTGGGGACTAATGTAACAAGTGGAACAAAATTTTAATAATTTATAGGAAGATTTAAAAGATTTAACCCCAATCTATCCCTAGAACTGAAATACAGAATTTTTTTCCTCTCTAAAATAAAATAGATTTTTCGCAAAATAAAAAAAAAATTGAGCTATAATATTCGAAATATCTCATACAATACGGTTTTTACAATAAACTGAATTTGTATGCCTTCAGCCTTAAGGATAATCAGGGACGGCTGGTGACGTGCGGTACATTCAGACCTTATAAATTTTAATATTTCTACCGAACTAAAATCAAGTTCGAGAATGGAGAAGATTCATCCTATTGCTTCTGTTACCTCCCCCACAAATTTGTCAAAATTTAGCTGAAAAATAAATTTGCTATATCAATTTTGAAAACATAATATATGCCCTGAATCCGAAGGTGGGATTTATCAGTCCACTCCTTTTAATACCTCCCCTCAAATGATCAAAATTTTGAATATATGTAAATCTCGAAAACTAACTAACTTCCGAAGTTGAAAGCCATTGATTCAATTCTTTGGGTAGTCAAAGACTTTATAAATTTAAAAACTGTAAATTTAGACTAATTCGGTAAAATGGGTTCACTCCTCCCTAAATTGTTAATATACCGACTTATTTCCTATATTTACTTCTCAGTCTCTTAGCATATAAGTAGCACATATGTGTATGTCTGAATAAGTTGTCTATGAGTCCAATTTGCCTCACAACTCACACATTCGATAATCTGCATGCATTTCACATAAAATTTGAAATAAGTCCAATTGGCTAGGAAGTTCACTTTAAGGTGGTACAACACAAAATGGGTATATGTTACCTTTGGATAAGTATAGAACGTGAATTAGTGTATCAGCTAAAAACAGTGCTATCCTGACCTCTCCTAAAGTGGAATTGAAGAGTCTTCGGCGTAGAATACTTGGCATACAATCACTTTATTTTTTCCGCACATTAAGAAAAAATCCATTGTCAACGACCGTCTTCCCTAGAAGATGCCGTTGATGTATTCAAAAATCATACTTTGGAGGTCTCCCACTCGTTGTGGAAAAAGTTGTTATATTAAAAATTTCCTCATTTTAAGGTTCAATTGAAAAATTATAATATGGCAACCCTGCTGGTGTCGGCATCCAATGCATTTGTTGTTGCATTCGTCGGTTTTTCTTCTTATATATACAGATGTGTAAATGAAATGATATGAATATTAAGGTGGTATGTATGAAATATTGATATTTAATATTTACAAAAATGGAGGGCAAAGTTTTTCATAACATATGTCAATTGCAAATAGTTTAAGATAAAATCATCCATAGCTGTCGGCGGTTATATTTTCACAATCTAGAAAAGATACATCTTTTAAATTGGTGTCAATTAAAAGGTCAGCAACTCCTCTTGGATATACTATCAACTTATCGGGTCTGCGTCCTTCAGTTTTAACGATATGCGCCATAGAATTCAATTTTTTTTTTTAATTTTTCACACAAAAGTCTGGGTTCAATTGAACCGCTTAATATTGACCAATTATTATGAAGCGGACCTTGCTTATTCTTTTGCCGGATTCCTTTCTCTGTGTAAAATTTTGTGATGTTCGGGTCATAACGGATAATTACGAAAAACGGATCATTACGAATAGGTGTATTCTTTGGTCAAAGAAGGATCTTACATGCAAGATTCCTTGAAGATTGGTCCATAATTATGGCCTGTATTGTGTTCAAAAATTGTAATGAACACACGGACGGACACACATGACTAGATCGACTCAACTAGTTGAGATATGACGATCGGTGTACTACGATCGGTGTGACGTTACAAATTCTTGGGGCCACTCAAAGCTGACAACATAGTTGCGTAGGGCATAAAAATTAAAAAAAAAAAAAAAATGCAGATCCAACTGGAGGTGGTATGCATTTTTAAACCTGATTATATCACAGAAACAAAAAAAACCTATAGGTGAACTGTAAGTCCCAAAGAAACAACAATATTTCTGGACATAAACAGTTGCAGAGTTTATGTACGCAATGGGTTATTGAGAATAGCAGATCAAGAAGATTTAACCAATCCATAAATCCAGCCAAAAATCTGCAAATTTTTGCGTTGGTAGTGAGTACTCGCCTTAATACATCATTGAGGATCGAGTGCGTATGAATAACAATCACTTCTTAACACACATAACGTATACGGCACATAAAATCTTCCTTTACACACAAAACATGAAAATATATAGGCATATTTGAATTGAAAGGTTAAATTCCGCATAAAAATGGCCTTGTCGATTGGTGTAACGAAAAGTATATTTTTAAGGTGCTTTGCAAGGCGTTTAAAATATCGTTACTGGCGATGAATTATGGATCTATTCGTTTGGGACCGAAACAAAAGAGAAGTCGAATGTGTGGTGTTTGCAAAGACACGAGTCATTGTGAAGACGAGTCATTGTGCACCATGGCATTGCGAACTCTCACACATCGGTTCAAACCATAGTTGGGCAGACTTGCACACCAGCGTTGATGGGTTCTCTTTACATTTTTGATGTTAAAACAAAAACAAACATTAATGAAATTTTTTACGAAATTTGATTAATAAATTTATTTTTTGAAATTCTTTGGATATTATTTATGCTTTAAAAATATTAAATTTAATAAATTCCGAAGAATAATTCATGTTTTTATTTTCCCCTAAACATTTTTTAAGAGAAATTTTGCCCATCATTGGTTCAAACTAGCGCCTCTTTGATCTGCCGAGATTGTTGTGTATGTGTAAAATATACTTAACCTCCATCCTAAGGCGCAAAGACATTGTCCGGAAATTTTACCAGAAGTTGAAGGAAGCTTTGTCGACCAGTATACTGATACAAATTACATTACTAGTGATTATCACGATAGGTTGTAGACAAAAATATGGAAAATCTGTCTCGAAAATGTTGCCAGCCCCAGAAGATGGTTCTGCAAAAATATAATTGATATATGGGCATAAAATCAAGGGGGGGGGTGTACGACGGATGCTGTGTACAGCCTTGACATGGCACCCAGTGACTTTTATGCCCATATACCAATTATATTTTTGCAGATCCATCTTCTGGATCGGGCAACATTTTCGAGAGTTTTTCCATACGTTTCTCAAAAAACCAACGTGATAATCACCAGTAATGTACTTTGTACCAGGTTAAAGGTCCACAAAGCCTAATTCAACCGCTGGTAAATTCTCTGGACAAAGTCTTTGAGCCTTTGGATGAATGTTAAGTACATTTTATACAAAAGTTTAGATTAGTTCGACCTGTAAATGTTTAGAATTCATCGTTTAACGCTGGTAAACAATAAAACATGTAAATAAAAACAAAACAACCATCACTAAAAACCGTAGATGTCTTCTTTTGCCAAGGCCGGTACTCAACTAACATTTTTGTGATGATGTTCATGGTTCACAATGGTGATTTAATAATTCCTTTAATATATATGTTCCCATATAAAAACAAATATCAAAAATGCGGACCTTCAAAATAATTTCTTTTATACTACAACTACGTTTGTGGGGGAAAAAATTTCGAAGGAAAAAAGACGTTTAATGTCTGAAAATCGAGGCTATATCTAAAATATTCATAGAAATTGTAAAACTGGCGTTACTGAATAATTAATTTTTGTTAAACCGATAATGGTGGAATTTCAGTTTGTCACTTTGTAATTTCTAGGCTTAACTTTCAATTAAGTTCAGTTCTTTATCTGGCCATTGACTCAAGATTTGTAAAATATATAAGAGGGCAAATTTTCGTTGGGATCTTATTTTATCAGTACACCCTATTATATCCAGTATATAATACAATACATATATTATATATACAAGTAAAATGAAAAATAGAGTTTAGTAGGTTGTTACGATAGCAGAAGGTCGGTCGTTTGGTCTGTCGGTAAATCTGTTCGTTCATAACATTTGACTTATACACATATAACTAAAACCTCGTGCCACATGACATACGTTCATGTTGTTGTTGCAACAAATTACAATCGGCTGTAAATGTTCGTAGAAACGACGAAAATGAATCAATGCAATATTGCAGCAATTTTACCTTTAAGCCACCACCACCACAACCACTACCAACACCCAGAACATCATCAAATCAAGCAATCCAACTGGGATCAACACCAGTAATATTTTAGTTTCAATATTTTTTTCTTTTTCCTATATTTTGTTGTTGTTATTATTGTCTCGTTGGCCTTATTTTTGCTATTTCAATTTCATTGTATAGTTTTTTTTCTCTTTTTAAAATATAAAAGTGTTGTTGCTAAAATCAGCGGCAACAAATAAGAGAAAATTGTTACTGCCTTAGTAATACTAATAATAATGTTGCACATTCATTGATGATGACGAAGACGATAATGATAATTGTAGTGGTGGTGGTTGAAAATGTTTCAGGGTTGCTGGTTACTGGCTGTGGTATTACTCCTGGTTGGTGGTGGTCGTCATCGTCCTTGTTGTTGATGTTGCTTTCGTTATATTGTAGTTATTGTTGCCTGGTGTTGTTTTTATTGTAGTTTTTGTTCTGATTGTTATTTAGTGGCACAACACTATCATTTGGTTATTGTGGCATTATAGGTAGAGATAGCACGCTCTGGTTGCAGTTGCATTAACATTCATGTCCTTTATTCGGTTTTATGCGTAACAGCAGCAGCAACAACAATTTCAGTTAAATAAAAATGAAAATACATATACAACAATGGAGAGACAATGTAAAGGAAGAAGAACTAGTAGAAGGGCAAAAAATCGCCATAACATTACTGCTTATTCGCATTCTTTACAGTTTATTATAAATAGTTGGCTAATACCAGAGAAGCAGGCGGAATAAGAATACAAAACTAAAGCTTCAACTACAACAAAAACTGCATCAGCTTCTAGTATACAGACGACGCAAACGACAACGATAACATTCATCCAGCCAGCTGCTTATTTCTATTTCAAATAGAAAGTATATAATGCAATGTTGTATGTATAACACCACCAGCACCACCACCACCATAGAAAATACATATGTTTTTCCATGTACATGCATATATTTATGTGACTGACCTACAGACTTACATATGTAATGAGAGAATTTACAATTTAAGAATAAAACAAAAAACATAATACTCAACATCAAGAAAAAATTATATATGTATCTGGAAAAACATATTTTCATTTCTCTGTCAAAAGGATTTTTTGTCGTTTGAAAAAAAAAATAGAAAAACTTTAGAGAATTGTGACTGCAGTCATGTAGAAAATAAAAAATATGTAGTTGGATTTCATTTTTTCCATTTTAAATTAGTGTCTGATTTTTTAGAGAGACAAAAGTGAAGGATACATACGTAATTTAGAATTACAGAAAAATAAACTATAATTATTTTGGGGGGATACTAAATATCAAAAGATTTGTAATGTAAAAAAATATTTTGAAAACACTATCAATAAAGTCTTTTAGAAAAATGGAGCATTTTATAGGTTTTGTACAAGCCTGTTAATAAGTTAATATTTGTAAAGGAAGTAAGCGAGGGTTTTTTAATAAATATTGCTTTCAAACATATTGTCGAAGGACCGAAAAAACCAAAAGCACGAATAGGATACATTTTTATTTTAGGACCAGTAACCGAAGACATTTTTAAAAATGTGTTTATCGATAAGCGTAGTTTTTAAACATATTTTCAGAGACTTTTTTTAAACAATTTTTAAATTACTATCTGTAAGCGTAAAATTTTTAAAAATATATTCTGAGGAACAATGAGGGTAAGGGTCTATTAGGCGCCGATTTTTAAAACATATTTTATGCATTATCCATAACCGTCCATTATTCCTAACATACTTTAAGTAAGTTGGGATTTTTTTAAGGAATAATTCTATTAGAGGCTGATAGGAAGAGGTATTTTGTAATATTATCTAAGGCACTACATAAAGCATACATTTTGTTGAAATAACATATAAAGGACTATCAGTAAGCTTGAACATTTAAAAAAAATCCTGAACGGCTCGAATAAACATTGATTTTATTAAATCAATTTTTGAACAGATTTTATAAACATATTTTTTAAAGTACTACCATAAAAAACGTTTTTTTTCAGTAAGCGAGGATCTCAATCAGACACAAAATTCAGTACGCTAGGCCAAATTTCGTGCAAATCTAAAAATATGTAGGGTCTTTGGTGCACCATTTACATTAAATCGGACGAAAATATATATGTGAGCTCTATCTAAATCTGAACCGATTTTCAGGAAACTTAACACACATCGTTCTAGGGTTTATTCAGTACGCTATGCCAAATAACGATCAAATCCATACGGGAGCTATATCTAAACCTGCACGGACTTTCAAGAAATTTTTCACACATCAATGTGTGAAATCTAAAGATATATGTTCTTTGTTACACCATTTACCATAAATCGGTCCAACATATATATGGGAGCTATATCTAAATCTGAACCGATTTTACACATATCATTCTAGACTCAAGTCAGTAAGCTCAGCCAAATTTCGTGAAAATCGAAAGATATATAGGGACTTTCGTGCACCATTTACTTTAGATCGGACGAAAATATATATGGGAGCTATATCTAAATCTGATCCGATGTTCACGAAACTTAACACACATTTAGTACGCTGTGCCAAATTTCGTGCAAATCGAAAGAAATCTAGACTTTCAATAAGGTTTTGACCTTGGGCCTAATGAGTGAGCTGTGCCAAATTTCATCCAATTCGAATAATAAATGCGACTGTACTTTGTTTACAATTTAACATGGACAGACAGACAGATGGAGAGACGGACGGACATGCATAAGTCGACTAAGAAAGTGATTCTATATATTCTCGAGAGGAACTAGCTCGTTTCCTTTTGCTTTTTACAAATATATGCACAAAGACATAATACCCTGTACTACAGTGTGGATTTTAGGAAACATTCTCAGAGGACTATAAATGGACATAGATTTTTTCCGATAATATTGTTTAGGAACCAGAAAGAGGCCTGGATTTTTTTTTAAATAATTTCCCCAACTAATAAGCGAGGATTTTTAAAAATATTTGCTAATGAACATCGAATAAGCATTGGTGTTTTAAATATTATTTTTTTAATAAATATGCCTTAGCGTGATTTTTTTAATGTTTGTTACGGAACTTCGAATATGAAATGTTAAAACATGTGTTCTAAATAATCACCTTTAAGCGTTGAATTTGAAAACAAAATTCTAAAAGATAAAAATATATATAAACTTAAGACACATTTTTTGAAATTCGGCCCGTCCACTTCTTTATACACTTCATCATGAGGTGGACCTACAAAATAACTAAAATCGATGGGAAATTTATATGAGTGCTATGTAATGGTAAGCTGATGCCTGAGAAGAAAAAATATCCAAATACGTATCCCGGAATGGCAAATTACAATCGCTTCGAATGAAAAATGCACCTAACACCATGAAATTTTGTATAGGGACTATATCTAATATTGAATTTTTACGACTTCTTCAATATCCTTCCTTTCACCAGAATAAAAATATCTATCCAGTTTTTAAGAAATATAATTTTACTTCAAGGACTACTTCTTCTCGGTTATCAATTATAAGCATATTTTACCCGCCTCATATATATTAAAAAAATCTACGCATTTCTTATATTAAATCTATTTCCCCAGCATTATTATAATTTTCTATCATGCCCTATTCCCAACATTACAAGAATTTTCTTCGCCTGTTTCTGTGTGTAAATATAAATTATAACTCTCTCTATCTAGCTGTGTGCGTGAGTGTATATGTGCGTTCAGTTGAGATTGTAAGCCAAAGCCAAGGATAAAGTTATTCCTTCATATCCGTAAGGATATTAAAATTGAATTTATGTGGTATTTTTAGTTATTGTTTAAGAAGTTTAATTTCAATCTCATATCCGTTTTTATTACACTTTATAGTAGAAAGTTGTAGTAAAGTAAAAACAGAAAAATACAAGGAAGAAAGTGAAGTAGAAAAAGCAGAATGAGACATACAACTTAAATATAAATTACGAAATGCCTATTTTAGTTTGATAACAACGGGGTTTTTGTTGTTGATGTTTGATTTAAAGGGATTTAGTGATAAATTGAAATTGAGAGATTTTTTGTTTAAATAAAAAGTTTAAATTTATAGTTTTGTTCTGAAATGTAAAATATGTTGTCTTATTGCCTCTAACTATCGTTTTTTTATTGGCTCTAATATTAAACGAATCCCACAAAATAACCATCCACAGTACCTTGTTGCGTATCAGTATTGGTATATAAATCGAAAGAAAATGGTACACATACGCCCGGGAGATCTAAGGCTTATTTATATACATAATTAAAAAAGTAAGTTTTTAAAAATATATTCACATGGACTAGCTGTAAGTGCGGATTTTTCAAATATATTTACATGGAGTACCAAAAAGCATGGATGTTTTAAAAATATATTTATATTTATTTCCAGAAATCGTGGATATTTTATGGAAAAAAATTCCTCCGAATTCAAACCACATAAAATTAGGCGATAGCCTTCTATGGAGATTATGTCAAATAATTGAAGACTTTTCGGCAGGACACGATATCAAATTACAAAACCTTGAGACTACCGGAAAATAGGCCGATATCTTTATAAAGCAGATATCCGTATTTTATTCTCTGTAATACCTAAAGGTCCTTAATGGAGATAGAACCATCAAAATATCAAACAAGTGAAAAAGCGGTAAGTTCGGCCGGGCCGAACTTTGGATACCCTCCACCATAGTTATATTGACAGGTACTATAAATGAAAATATAGGAAACATACCAAAAAGTGGACCTATACCGACATTTCTAAAAACGGATTATGTAAACCATAATAAAATTTTTCGAAATTTTTAAAGGATAATTATACCCTCAGCCTTATGGCTAATGAGGGTGTATATACTTTAACACGATGAAAATGTGCCTCATCGATATATTGGTTCTAGACCCCATGTTTCTTTGGATCAAATCCGTTTCAGAAAATTTAGATTTCATCCGAACTTTGCCCATCTTATTATTTCAAATTCGAAGATGGGGAATATCGGTCCACTCCTTCTGGAACCTCCAATCAGGGGCTAGGTCTAACTGCGGCTATAGTTCACTACCGATCTAATGTTTTATCTCTCAATCCTCCGCAGTTGAAATGATCCTCCGCAACAAATCAGATAGCTATTTTAATATAAAAATGGGAGTTATATGGGGACTACCCCAAAAAGGGAGCGCATATTAATAATTTTTTGTAGGGGGATGTGTTACCATATACGACTACAAAATACCAAATTAAATTCGGTTGAAAAACGCGCTCAAGAACCCCAAAATACCGAAAATTGGGGGGGGGTACCCTATATTTATATTTTTTGGGGGCTATCAGAAAAAATGTACCTATATACATAATTTTTTGTAGAGAGATTTGGTACCTATTAAGAACTCAAAATACTATATTACAGCCAATTCGGTGGAAAAATACGATCAAAACCTTCAAAATACTGAAAATTAGGAGGTACCGTTATATGGGGGCTACCAGAAAAAGTGGACCTATATTTATAATTTTTTGTAGAGTACCCAATAAGAATTAAAGGTACCAATTTTCAGTGTATTCGGTTGAAAAACGAGCTCAAGAACCCCAAAATACCGAAAATTGGGATGTGCTGTTATATGGGAGCTATACCTAAACGTGGACCGACATATCCCATCTTCGAACTTCACCTGCCTGCAGACAAAAGACAACCCTATGCAAAATTTCAGCACCCTATCTCAATTCCTTCAGAAGATAGCGTGATTACAACAGACGGACGGACGTACGGACGGACATGGCTAGATCGTCTTAGAATTTTACCCTGATCAAGAATATATATATATACTTTATAGGGTCGGAAATGAATATTTCGATGAGTTACAAACGGAATGACAAAATTAATATACCCTCCATACTATGGTGGAGAGTATAAAAAAAAATACTTATACGAAAAATTGCTTAGGAAAATATTGTATAGTAAGGACCCAAACAAAAATGTTATTTCGTAGCATATTTTCAATAACAGTACTTGAGGTTTATTATTTCTTGAAAAAAGGTCACCTTACATTTCATTAGAAATATGACTCCATGAAAAAAAAACAAATTTTTCATTTGGTGAAATCACATTTCCCCGGAATCTGAACCAAACAAATGAAACCATAGATGTTATCAATACAACAAAAAATTGCCGTGAGATATAGCAAATTCAGTTAGAGAAAAATTTAGATTGAATAATTTTTGTCTTCGCAAAACAAAGCAAAGCACAAATTGACAAAGGAAGAAAAACGCCGAAAAACACAACCAACACCAAAAATACCAAACAAATATGGCAATTTCTATCCTCCATCCAGGAGAACAGCCAAAAGACCAAATAAAAAACAACAAGGCGAAAACTAAAAAAACAACAGCAAATCCGAATGAAAATTGAGAAAACAAATTTAGTTTTTGGTCTTGTTGTTTTCGAAAAAAAGAAAGGTGCAGGTGTGAGAACGACGGGAGGTTAATGAAAACAAAACTCCAACCATTGAAGCCTTTACAAATACGTTTGCAAGAAACACCAGATACAAAAAAACCGAAAAAACTAAACGAACCAATTTAAAATTTAACTTCAATCTAACTATCACACTGACCATCGATCCTATCGTCACCATACTAAATCTAGTAACAACAATCAACAACAACAAGAATGGCCAACTACAGCAAAGCAAAAAAGAACCGAAAAACGACCAAGAGAAATCAACTAACAACAGCAATGCCAAACGATGGCAGTGGGAAAAATGTTTTTTTTTTTTTTGTTTTTGCGTTTTGATATGATGACAATCACCAAAAAACCAACAACAACATGGAATATAGCAGCATCAACGACAGCCAGTCAGCCAGCCAACACCAGGACAAATGCAGTTAACAAAAAAAAAAAAAAAACGAAGCATTGAAAAATCCAACATCTGACCACAACTGTTTTCATCAGAGGTAAGGAAAATTGGATTTGATGTAACAAACGGAAACCCCACGAAAAACAAAAAAAAACCGACAAACCCAGAAAAAACTTTAGATATGCTCACATCCACATCCAACAAACCATATATGGGACTATCTCTTATGCATGAGTATATATCAGCTGCTGCTATGGTGGAATATTGCAATGAACCCGGGTGTTAGCCTTTAACTAGCAGCAGAAACTTTTTTCTTCTTCTTCTTCTCTTTTTTTGAGGTGATGAATTGTCCTTTCAATTTATCTCTAAACTGAAGGTACATACTGCAGCTTTCGAAAAAAATACATATATTTGTAGTGTTTGTTCCTTCCCTCTTCTATGTCCAACAACTTTAAAAGGATAGACACTCAATCAATAACTTTGTTGGACAAAATAAATAAATAAACAATAATAAGACACAAAAAAAAATGGAAAACAAAGGAATTGACAAAAACAGTTGCTCCGAAAAAAAAACAAAAAAAAAAAATGGAAATGAAACAAATTTCACAAAGACCATAACAATAAAAAAAGCGATGAGAAAAAACTACAATTTCAGCCAATAAGGAAAGAACTCGGTAGACAATTTTCCAGAGTTGAAAGTTTTCAGTCATCCTGCAATGGAGAACTTGCATGACATAAGGTCATTGATAATGTAGCTTCAACTAGAATCCCCAGATGGTTGCTGCTTACTAGCAAAGAATTGAAAAGAAAAGTTTTGTTGTTGTCGTTTATTTTCATCCATTGTAGAATCTTGACAACATATGACAAAAAGAACATATGGTTGGCAATAATTGGCTTAACACTTTAACGAAGATTTTATTATGTTGGTGTACAAGTTTCATATAAAACTATTTGAGATCAGAATTGACCGAAACCAATGAAATAATCAAATCATATCATTATTTTACCCAGGTAATGTCTAAGAATATGACCGCCATTTCGAAAAACTTCATGACAAATTGTCAAATATTTGAAAATCTTATAAACTTATATAAAGAGAAAGTAGTATCCGATTTAATATAAAATTAATTTTATACAAGTCCCGCAATAACTCCAATGTTTGGATCCATTAGTCTGTGCTTTCTGAAAATTCCAATAAACCTCATATGAAGCTTACTGAGTAACCGAAGGATCTATACTTGGCGAATCGTAATATTTGTTATAAATCTAAAACCAGTTCTAAGCTGGAATCTCATTGACAGGTTAAAATTTTTTCACATTTTATATACAGAGAATGAAATATCCGTAGTCAAGACACCACACTTAGTAGGATTTCTATATATATGTCGGTCCTTCACCACACTGTGGTAAAGGGTATCATTTCGTTGTGCATACGTTTGTAACAGAAGCCAGTAAGGAAAGTAGTAAAGTCGGACGGGCCGACTATATGATACCCTTCACCACTATGGGTGTATTAAAAAGATGCATCCTAACAGAAGGGCCATTAACATGAAATTGGATGAACTAAAAAATGTAAATCGACTAAGATCATAAATTAATTTAGACTAATTTACGCACGTTTTGTTCCTAATGGACATATTTTGGATCCTACTTAAAATCGGACGAAACTGTATGAGAGCTATATCTACATTTGGACGGATTTCAACAAAACTTGACACACACTTGGCTAAACTATTTTCGGCCCAACTTTGAGTCTTTGGTGGTCCATTTTTTTTTTTAAATCGGAAGAAAATATATATGGGCGAAATATCTAAATTCGAAATGGTTTCAGCAAAACTTGACACATGTTATGTTACACAAACTTTAGTACGTTGTGCAAAATTGTGGGGCAATCTGCCTAACTTTGGGTCTTAAAATAGGACAATTTTCGGGAAACTTTACAATCACCATTCTAGACTCTATTCAGTACGCTATGCCAAATGCTGTGCAAATCAAAAGATATATAGGGACTTTGGTACACCATTTACATTAAATCGGTCGAACATATATATGGGAGCTATATCTAAATCGAAACCGATTTTCACGACATTTTACACACATCATTCTAGACTCAATACAGAACGCTATGCCAAATTTCGTGCAAATTGGAAAATATATAGGGACTTTGGTACACTATTTACATGAAATCGGACGAAAATATATATGGGAACTATATCTAAATCTGAACCGATTTTTCCCAATTTCAATAGGGTTCGTCCTTGGGCCAAACAAATGAGTTGTGCCAAATTTCATCCAAATCGGATTATAAATGCGACCTGTACTTTGTTTACAATTTAACACCAACAGACGGACAGACGGCCAGACGGACGGACATTCGTAAATCGACTTAGAAAGTGATTCTATGCACATTCTCAAAATGAACCATGTGCCTATCTCGTTTCGTTTTGCCTCTTACAAACATATGCACAAATAGATAATACCCTGTTCAACAGTGGTGAAGGGTATAAAACAGAAACGAGATCGATCCATGGTTCCTTTTGAGAATATGCAAGGAAACACATTCTGAGTCGATTTAAGAATGTCCGTCTGTCTATGTTAAAGTGTAAACAAAGTGCAGGCCGCATTTATAATCCGATTTGAATGAAATTTGGTACACCTCATTTATTTGGCACAAGAACGAACACTATTGAAATTTGGAAAAATCGGGTCAGATTTAGATAGAGCTCCCATATTAGATATATGGTGCACCAAAGCCCCTGCAAATCTTTTGATTTGCAAGAATTTTGGCATATCGTACTTAATTAGTTCTAGAACAATGTGTGCAAAGTTTCGTGAAAATCGGTTCAGATTTATATATAGCTCCCATATATATTTTTGTCCGATTTTATGTAAATGGTGCACTAAAGTCCCTATATAACTTTCGATTTACACGAAATTTGAATTGAGTTTGGAATGATGTGTGCTAAGTTTGCTGAAAATCGGTTCAGATTTAAATATAGCTCCCATATATATTTTCGTCCGATTTTATTTAAATGGTGCACTAAAGTCCCTATAAAAGTTTCGATTTGCACCAATTTTGGCATAGCGTACTGAATTGAGTCTGGAATGATGCATACTAAGATTCGTGAAAATCCCATATGTTTAGATCGGACTAGAAGCCATTTTTGAGGGTTTGAAAGCTGCATTGAAGGATTTTATGCATATTTTTATGATCTAACTAAAATATGGTGTAATTTCTTTGAAGAGAACATATTTTAGTACAAATAATAATTCTGAACATAGCTGTTTATAATTTTTACTCCGTTTAAAACATCGCTAGGATCACCTTTTACCCTTCAAATAAATAAGAATTTATCAAAACAATTTTTACCCTTTTATTTGGCCCTTGTTTGCCTATTGTTATCTTAAATTTTAATCACACATCCATTGGGGATACGAAAAATGTATTCTTCATAAATTTGGATTAATTATCTCCGATTTTCATAAACTATTTAAAATGTTATTTTTATTGAAATTTAGTGAAAATATTGTTCACTATTCTTCTGAATCCCTTAACCATCATTCCATATATTTTATGTCCTAAATTTAATATTCTTTATATTTTCTCTGTATATACTTTGTTTAGAAAAATTCTACCACAAAAACAGAAAACCCCCCTGTTTGGTATACATTTCCTCTGATGGCACTGTGGCATCATATGGTGATGATGATGAAAATATAGAGCAAAACCATGGTAACACCATGAGACTAAGTGTTTATTGGTAAAGTGTCAAGCTTGTGCTTCTTGAGGTCATAGTACTTTTACTTTGTTGCACACACACACACGAACACTCAAATACAGCCACCAATTCAAACACTAAGTAACAAAGTGCCAGAACACATTACACCCACAATTGCACACACACACAAACAATGCACACAGCACAACAATTCAACACTCTCAAGAAATGGAATAGAAATTGAAATAGAAACGAAACGACAGTGACACAAACACCGACACCAACACCAATACGCTTAAAGATGTAAACTTAACACAGCGGGAGTAAAAAGCATTGCCAGCCACAATTTAATCACTTTGCATGAAATACTACTTTACCGCATGCCACGTGCATCATTGTGCCACAAGAAAACAGAGTAATGGATGCAAAACACAGCAGTAGCAGCGACAGTACCATTACCAATGGGAGGAACCGGCAACAAAAGCAACTAAGAAGTAAGAGTTGTAGATTTGTTGTTTTCATTAAATGCACACACATACATACATACAAGTGTGACATAAAATATTACACCTATGGTGTTTGGCTCATGGGAGGTTATTTATATTATAGCAACTAAAGTTAGAATTAAATATTTAAGTATAGCAGGCACTATTTGAGATTTAATTGGGGAATAATTTAATCAAAACATAGTTTTTGCAATCATTTTATATGCCTGTAAATATAATTCTATATTTGGACCAGTGTAGAACGGAGTGTCGCTCTTCTGGGCGTTTTAACAACAAAATAGAAGCCTTTGAACCAGATAGTACCGTTTAAAAGTACATAAGTGGGATCTATACTGCCAATTTTATACAAGGTTGTACTCCTATCGCTAAGTTCAGATAGTGAATTCATTCACCCACCACCCTTGTAACATTTAACTAACCCTTAAGATTACCAAATATCGTTCGATACATGTACTGAAAAATGTGGAGGTCAGTAGACGATATTCTGCCATTAAATACCAAGGGCCATAGTAGACATTTCCGAAAGGTCATTTGTGATTTTCTAAGGAAACCTTACATATTTTTCCCTGACCACAAATAGGATAGGATAACTATCGAAAATTTGTCTTTTTCAATTATTCAGCAGGTTGTCTAAAAAAACACTGTTGCGATAGGACATATCCAGCTATCGATAGCTCGTACTCTAGCCTGGCATAAACGTATGGCGATGAGAACCCATTTCATAGCACTGTTAAAAATCGCTCGTTCAAAAACAAATGTAGTAAACATACAATGTGATCTGGGTATCCTTGTGAATTCGATATTTCATGACCATCGAAAACACCATTAAAAAGGTGTTGTTCTCATTGGAACCCGTTAAATTTGGTCATTGTTATCCTAACATATAGACACTTCGATTGGAAAATACACCAATGGCCCTCAAAATAATTGTAAAGGGGTCTGGATTATTATATGGGAGCTATACCTGAAAATCGACCGTCTTTTTAATGAATTCAAAAAATAAATCTGACCCAACTCGATTTATAACATGTATTATGGGGTACCTTCTGTGGGTAACCGTTTATAGAGGAGCTATATAGTAATAGTTCACCAACCATGGTCCCCTAATGGCAAATTAGAGTCACGTCGCAATGCTAAATAACCCCATTATCATCACCATTAGGGGACTGTCAATACCCTGGGTTACCCTTTATGGGAGAGCTATATAGTAATAGTTCACCAACCATGGTCCTCTAATGCAATATTGGAGCCACGTTGCAATGTTAAATGTTCGAGTCCTTGGGATTGGAAAATGACCCTAGAACCATCAACATAACTATTAGGGGGCTGGCAATACCCAAAGATCGACCGATATTTCTAAGGTAGATTTTTTACCCAATGAGAAACCCTAAAAATAAATCTGAGCCCCCTACAGAATTTTATATTAAAAAGAATTGGTACCAAATTACAGTCAAATCGGTTGAAAAACGAACCCAAAATCCCCAAAATACCGATTAGTGGTGGATACCTTTCTATGGGAGCTACAGCAAACTAAGGAGATTTTCTACCCTACGAGACTACAAAATATCCAATTGACGTCACGTTGTTTAATAAACTTGCCCAAAGTTACCCAAAATTCCGAATTTTGGGAGGTATCGTTCTATGGACCTAAAAAATGGACCAGCATTTATAGTTTTTTGCTAGGAAAAGAATGATTACCAAAAATACCAAATTACAGTGGTAAAAAATCTTTACCAAATCTCAAAAACACCCATTTTCAATACCAAAAATCCTAGCAGTGTATGTGTAGACATTTCAGAGCTCTATCTTTAATATTATGAGCTCTAACCTGATTTCAACGGAAATGCTTGGGTTGAGAAAAGTGCTTGGTTTGAGAACACAAGAACTTCTTTTTGAAAATAGATGTCTCCAGAAAGAAATCCTTGTAGGCAAAAGTAGTCATATGCCATAAATATGTAAAGTAGGAAGTATTTTGTATTTCCTCGCTATATAAAACCTCCGACAGAATATCATTATCTGACAAAATTTCAATTTTTCCTATTGCCACTTTCTATATCCTTCCAACACCAAGTGTAGGGCACCAAAATGTCATTAAATTCAATGAAAAGCGAACTTGCAAACAATAATTTACAATGTGTCCAGTAGAGAGCCAAAAAAAAATAAACACTTCAAAAAGAGCAAGAGCCAACAAGGATCAAAA
This sequence comes from Musca vetustissima, assembly GCF_032173495.1. Classification (NCBI taxonomy): domain Eukaryota; kingdom Metazoa; phylum Arthropoda; class Insecta; order Diptera; family Muscidae; genus Musca; species Musca vetustissima. The sequence continues at coordinate 22,958 of NW_026880210.1, forward strand.
TAAATCAAAAATGTGCCAAAATATACGGAAAAAAGAGCAGAGCAAAAAAATAACAAAACAAACTAAGAGGGTGCAATTTTAAATACACAGCTATACTCCCATCCCTACAAATGTTGGACATTTGCATTTATGTCCGAAAATACTAAGAAGAGAACAAAAAAATGAGAACGTTAAAAGATTTCAATGAAAAAGTCCATATAAATCAAATGATATTTTACCGGGGTGAAAATATTCCAACAGCATTATATGAGACTCCCCCTGTGTGTGTGAGTGTTTGTGCATTGGTGTCTCTCTGTGTTTATATGTAAATGCATAATGGTACTTGTACACGTATACAAATAGCCAAAAGGCAAATACGGCGAACGACCCACAAATACAAGTATAGATAGATAGAACTTGGAAACAGCAGCGTCACGACAGGAACATGGCAAAATTTAGAGAAAACTTGAAAAAAAAAAATAGAAAAACAACCCGGTAGAACCCCAACTGTAAAATGATGACTTTAGTTTTGTGTCACTCGCAGACACACACACACATAGTGGACAACAATGTGAAAAGACATTGGGAGACAACAATGACTGGGGTGAATAGACAAAAATAAATATAAAGCCAAGAACAAAAAGAGTGACCTGTAAGTAGAGGAACTTTTGTGGAAGGGTAAGGATTCTGTGAGAAGAGACACAACAACATCAACACCAGCAGAGGTAGACAACAATGACAACAGTCGGCCAACTAACTGGTACTAAAAAAATTCATTTTGACTGGCCAACCTTCCCACCTATCTGCGGAAATGTCAGTCAGTGACTGACCCCGCAAACATAATACCGCTACCAGCTCTTTTGTTAACATCTCGAAACTATATACACACATATAGACGTAAAATTGTGAGTACCCCACACACACAGGGAGAGTCTCACTCTTCTCTAACCATACCAATGCAAATAACAAGAACAACAAGCGGAACAAAATCTGACTTGGTAAAAGAACTTGCCGCTTGGCAGGCAACAATATTGAGTGAGTGTGTGTGTGTGTGTATGCATTTACTCAACACACTTCACATGGGGTAACAGCAAATTCAATGCAATGTGGAAGATCGGTCAAAGGATGAATGGTTAGTGAACGATATAGCCAGTCATCTAACCATGCAGCCAGCCAGTCATCTAGCCAACCAAATCAGCCTCTAAGGCAGAAATTCTGTGGAAAATGGAAAATTTGCATAAACATGAAAGACGAAATTCAAATAAGAATAAAAATAAACAAAACTGCAGTCCCACTGCAAGCAATGTGAAAACTGAAGACTGGAGGGAGTTTACGGTGTACATACAGACAAATATATAACCCCCATACAATCATTGATTTTACGTTTATTAAGTACCTTTATTTCTTGTTTATTTATTTGTTTTCTTTTGTTACACATTAAGTGGCATATGGAATAAGGGGGAGGTATTTTTATAATGTATTCTGCACCATTAAACCCCACTAATTGGGTTTTAATATAGTTAAATGTATTGGCTTGAAAACAACTAAAAATGTTTACTAGTTCGGTAATGCGGAACTTTTTATAAACTCCACCATATGGTGGACATACAAAATATCGGAAATCGATCGTAACATTTATAGAGGGCGATGGGATGGTAAACTGAGGCTAGGTGAAAACGAAATACACGCATAGATCGACCGATCTTTAGAAGTTTTGATAGAAAGATTTGCCAACTAACGCAAACACAAAAATAGACCCAATTCGGTTGGGAAACTTGCCTATAATCTCCAATTTTTAGTAGTAAAGTTTTTAACCAGTAAGAATGCTATACATAAAATTCAAAACAGCCTATGGTCTGGGTAGGTCTACGTAATTACACACAAGTTTTTTATTCGCTTTATTCAATTGTCTTCCAATAAAATTTACAAGGATATAACATGTTGACCCACCTTCGGACTTGATCTAGGCTTAGTAAAGATAATAGGATTTGCAAAGTTGGGTTCAAATCGCACATTTCTTTCACAATTGCTTTCTCTCCCTTTGTGCGGGAGGTACCAAAAGGGGTGGATCAATTAGTGTTAAATTCGAAATTGATCTAGCATGTTGTGCACAGTTTGATTCAAATCGGACAAACCATTTACCCGACATTGGATTTCTAAATATTGGAAATGTTGACCTTCTGTGGGGGATGGACCGATATCCATCTTCGAACTTGAACTAAGTTTGGAAGAAATATTAGGATGTGCAAAGTTTGGATAAGATCGGCTATTCCCTTCGACAATTATCGTGCGCACCCGACAGACGAACGGACGAATCTTCGAAAATCGACATCAAATTGTCTCAAACAGACTTGGTCCAAATAAACATGGGGCCTATAACCAATATTTCGATGAAGCACATTTTTACCGTATAAAAGTGTATATGCCCTTATTAGCCATTAGGTTGAGTGTTTATACACAAGGAAGCGAGGATAGCAGTTAAATCGGATTGGGCCTACTCTATGATACCCTTCAACACTTTGGGTATATACCAGAGATGATAGAGAGATTATTATGGTAACAGACGTAGTATTTTTTGAGGGACATTTGATTGATCGGTATCAATATAATAATAAACAACAAATGTCATTCTGCAATTATATGAATAGGACAAAATTATCAAAATCTGGATCGATTTAAAGCTGCAGCACATCGAACTGTCCAAGAATTTCATCAATCAAACAAACGTTGATTATTTGGTGCACAATTTGGATGAATCGATTAGCATCTACACCAACATCAATAAAACACAACACAATTCTAGGGCAAATTTGGTACACTGTGCAAAATTCCATCCCAATCGGAGCAACGTCAGGAATCTGGGGCATCATTTATATAAAATGGACTTAAAATACATATGGGAGATATATAAAATATTAGGTTGGGGAAAAAGAAATCCATTAGACCGGTCGTCGAAAATGTCAATAAAATCGGAGAACTGATTGAAGTTGACCGGCATGTTAGAAGTCGTAACATCGCCCAGAAGCTAAAAATCTGCCATAAAACTGTTTTAAACTATTTACACAAAGCTGGATTCAAAAAGAAGATCGATGTTTGGGTGCCACACCGCTTAAAATAACCAATTTTCAACTGCGAATCCATCCTTGGCCAAATGGAATGAGATAGACCCATTTCTTAAACGGCCTAACGGCCAGGAAGGACTGGTAGGAAATAATTTAATATGTATTCCTTCCAGATATCCAAACACTAAATTCTCGTCTCTACTATCAACAACTGGGCTGTTTGAAGATAACAATTGACCAGAAACGGCTACAATTGCCCAACAGGAGAGGTTTCATGTGCCACCAATACAACGCTAAGCCACACACATTTACAGTGACTCGCCAGAAATTTCGGGAGCTTGGTTGGAAAGTTTTAATTTATCCGCCATATAGTCCGGCGATTATCATCATTTTCTTGTATTGCAAAATTTCGTTAATGATAAAATTCGACATAATTCGATTTAGAAAGTGACTCTATGCATATTCTCAAAAAAGACTTGTTTCTATGCCGTTTCCTTTTGCCTGTTACAAGCACATGCCCAAATGCATAATAAACTGCACCATAGTGTAGTGAAGGGTATGATAAAACATGGAATTCTTATTCCTACACAAAAAATGTCTCGGAGTTATCCTAGACAGACAAAGCCCATAAACCATATGCTCTATATTAGGTTTTAAGAGGGAGATCCAGAAAACATGCTGCCTAGACGGGCAACACCCTTTAGCGTATTGACTAAAATAGGAACTGACAGATCACTTTTGAATTAGGCCAAATAACTGAAATAAGTGTATGCAAGTGAAACCCTGATACCGGACAAAGATTGGTGGGCTAAGGGAACTCTAGCATAAATTCCCTCTGGTAACTGTTGTTACACCGATAGCTATCGGAAAGTGTGGTAATGGAACATTTTCTGGAAGAACCAGGGTTTGAGATTTTTACATCATCTGCCAGATCTTACGTACTTGCTTAGAACGGTTGTTCCATAAGCCGAGCTTAAAAACGATTTCCAAGCGCGTCAGTCTTTTGCGCAAATCCACCAATTTGGAAGACCATGTTCCAAGATGATGTTTTCACTTGGTCTTTCCATCTAATTCGTGGCCTTCCACTTCTACGGGAACCATAAGTAGGCTCGCTTTTATATGTCTTTTGAGCTGGGACATTCTCATTCATTCGCACAACATGGTCTAGCCACCGTAGTTGCAGCAGCTCAATACGACTGATTATGTCAATGTCCGCGTATAAATTCTAAGGCTCGTTGTTTATTCGACGCCGATATTCACCGTCTACGCAGATCGGTCCGTAGATCTTTCGGCGAATTTTCCTTTCAAACACCCCAAGCGCTGCCTCATCTGCTTGCGCAAGTACCCATGCTTCAGATCCATATAATGGCACGGTTAGTATCAGCGTCTTGTAAAGTGTGAGTTTGGTCTCTTGGCCATAACAATCCTTCTCCGAATTTCAAAACTGATGTCATTCTTTTTATTTATGGCGGTACCAAGGTATATAAAATCGTTCACTACCTCGAAGCTGTAGTTCTTAAGTTCCACAATTGGTCCGAGTCTACTGGACGTCTTGCGCGTTAATACCATCACCTTAGTCTTCTCGCCGTTTACTGCCGGACCCACTTTGGCAGATTCCTTTTCAATTTGTTCAAACGTGGCTGTTACCACTAGCAATGTTCGACCCATTATATCGATGTCATCGATATAATGGAGTTGTAGAGTACAAGGGGAGGACAATTAAACCTTGGAAAATCTTCTATGTCACTGCCCATCGTTTGCAAACCTTTGATCGTTATTTTTAAGCAAAGTTACTATTTATGACCTAACTGACAAAAACTATTTTTCGAAGATGTATCGATTGGAATGGAAAAGTGCTTCGAAAATTAGTTTAGAGTGCATGAATATTGCAGAATACTTCGAACATTTATACAACGCATTTTTCCTCAAAAATATTTTTGTAATGTTTTCCGAATTATTCTCAAAATTGTTTCAAAAATATATCTCAGCTTTCATAGCGGACATTTTATCCACTTCTTACTATTGAAGTTAAAAATTAAACATTTTCTCGAATAGGTTGAAATGCAATACTTATCAGGCTTTCTTCAAAAAGGATTTGTTAATTTTGAATCCTTCTATTTCGTAATCACTAATATTAAAAAATTCACACCCCTTTTTCTGAACATGCAAATTTCCAATGGTTTTTGTAAAACCTCCTTAAAAGATATAAACGCTTAAAACGTCCATCCTCCATTGTCACATCATAATTTTAATCTTATCGATGCTAATATCTCCACTCTACCTCTTTTTTCTTCTCTTTCGGAAAATAATCCACATTTTTATGACCCATATCGATTATTTTTCAATATTTCATTAAGTTTCTTTCATTTTTTTTTTAAATGCATTGTATTAACTAAGATTTTTCGCCTTGGCCAAAAAAGGGATCATTGGTTCAAAGTTTTTTTTTTATTATTATTATTTCAACAAAAAATGCTAATGTTTGTGAGGGTGTGTGTGTGTGCCTTTGTATTATGAAGTAAAAATACATATTTCCTTATGTTTATGTTTCGTTTTTTTCCTGCGTTGCGTTATCTATGTGGGAGTTTGGTTGGTCTATTTAGTAACGTGCTGTTATCCTAATGGTCTTTTAGCTTAGGATCCGGACTTATCTCCAACAGAGACCAGGGTTGTCAAGTGGCGACAATGACTGGGATTTATAAGGATATGTTCCAGTTTTTCTTGTCGCCTTCTGTTCTTGTTGTTGTACACTTTTTAACTGCTCAGTTTTTTTTTATTTGTTGGTCTAAGCGTGTTTACATCCTGTATGTCGATTAAGCATTTGAAACTTTTCGCAAAAGAGCATTGTAACAATAATGGACAGAAGCAAACACAAAAAAAAAAAAACTTACTAACTTTCTATATATTGTCCTTTTTTCCTATGGTATCCTTCTTTTTCAAGGATTTTCTAAATTTTTAGTTTATTTTTTCACTTAATTTCTTGTTTTTGTTTCGTGTCGTTTTACGAGTCTGGTGTTAAACAAAAAGCTTATGTACTTGAATATCCGGCACAAATACATACGTACATACACTTCACTTTACATTAACTTTAATATCCATATATACATATATAAATATGTATATGCTTAAGTGGGTGTATATATTTGTATGTGTGTGGGTGTGCGACTTTACTATTTAAGGTAACCGTGTACCTTATGCTTTCTGTTTGTCTGTGGGTGGGAACAAAAAAAAAAAAACAACAACGAAGACAAAATGTCTGGCGCGACCGATAAAAGTGAGACAACAAATTGGAAAATCATATAGAAAAAAAAAACAAAAGAAAAAAGTGAAGCCAATGTCTGTGATTTTATATGACAGGCAAACTGACAAGCGACTAGTTGAATGACATTTAACATTAGCTCTGGACTTTTATGATGACGGACAGGACAACAATGACAATATAAAAATAAAAGAAAAAAACTCTCGGTGTATTATCAGATTTTTTTTGGATTTGGCCAGGTGTTTTTGAATTTTTTATGGCGATTTGAGGAGGTGTGGAAAATTATTTATTTCCATTCACTAGCGTGGAGTATTGAACTCTTTTATTGTTTGGGAATTATTGTATTGATGTATGCATTTTATTACAGTATTTTGTACAATTGTTGGTTGTCCAATGTCAATATTGAA